>NW_017802375.1:0-294175 GCF_000349005.2 Pneumocystis murina B123
TTTAAACTTTCTTATCATCTTTAACAATTCTCCACTAACTCTCGGGCTTTTTTCTCCATTTTTCCTATAATTAAACGGCAATTCTCAATTTTTATTTCATTATTCTAGATTAAAAATCTACACCTCATTCTTCTACATCTTCTTCTATATTATATATAAACAATGGATATATGCACTTTTTCATTCTAATCTCTTTTTTCATTCTTTTTACAACATTCCCATAACAATCACTCCCAACAACATGATTTTTATCATTTCCGGAACTCTTATTTTCATTCCTTCATTCGGTTTCACTTCTTCCTCTTTCTCTTCCTCTTTTTGTGTTTCTGTTTCTTTACTTGAATCACTCGTACATCTCGTAGGTTTGCATTTTCGCATCGACGTCAATGTCACCGTTGATGTCACTGTAGATGTACTTGTCAACGTACTCGTATGCAACGATGTACTCGTCACCCATGTATCTGTCGTCTGAACTAATGTACATTCTTCCGTTACCTTCCCTCCATCTACCGACTCTGTCGTCGTTGCCGTCGTTGTCGTCGTCGTCGTCGTCGTCGTTGTTGTTGTCGTCGTCGTCGTTGTCGTTGCTGTCGTCGTCGTTGTCTGTGTCGCCGTTGATATCACCGTATGATGCGGTGTAACTTTTAATCCTTCTATTCCTTCACACAACTTGTCTATTTCTTTACAGGCCGCTTCACACCCTGGACAATCCTTTCTAAACCCGCAGTCTCCTTGTAAACCTTTACATTTCTCTTTCAATTCTAAATACAATTCCAATGCTCTCGCCGTTGCAACAAATGCCTTCTTTTCTGGTTCTGATACTTCTCCACTTACAAATGTTCTCCGAACAAGTATAACATTACTCGTGTTTGTCGTTCCACTTGGTGTTGATCCTCCTGGTGCTGGTGGCCCTGCTGGTGTTCCTCCTGATGGCCCTGATGGCCCTGCTGGCCCTGCTGGTGGTGTTCCTGGTGCTGGTGGTGGTACTGGTACAGGTGCCCCTCCTGGTGTTCCTCCTGGTGCTGCTGGTGGTACTGGTAGTGGTGCCCCTCCTGATGTTGGTTGTGCTGGCGGTGCTAGTGTTGGTGCTGGTACTGGTACGCCTCCTGGTGTTGGTTGTGCTGGTGCTGGTGGCTGTACCGGTGGTCCCACTGGTTTAGGAACACTGCCATCTTGAGCCTTTGATCCTCCACCTTGTCCATTTTGTTCAGGTCTTGATAATACTAACTTAGCTTCCTTCGCAAATTTTTCTGATTCCTGTTTCACCTTTTCGTATTCATCTTTCTTCTTCTCTAATTCATCTTTCTCATTATCCAGTTTATTTTTTAGGGTTGGACATTTTTCTTTTACTTTTTTAACCAACTTTTTGCAAAGTTCTTCTTTCTTAGCATCTTCACATAGACTATTCAATGTTTGATTCCCTTCTTTTTTCCATTCAGTACAATGTTTTCCTAATGTTTCTTTACATTTAGTTTCATCGCTTAAACTACCTTTCAATTTATGCGTCAACTCATTCTCCAATTTTAACTTTTCAAAGAATGGCTTGCATTTCTCTTCTAGTTCTAAACAGACTCCTTTTCTACCCGCATTGTTTGTTTTTTTCAACCTATCTGGACAATTTTCTATATATTGATGACAATATGGATCAAACAACGTGCAGAGTTCTTCAACCAATGTTTCATTTCTTTTTCCATTTTCAATTTTTTCTATAATTTTTCCAATGTCCATGTTATTTTTTAAAAAAAGACACTCATTTTCTGTTTGTTCTACCATAAAACTACATGTTTCTTCTCGTAAAGCACATGAAACACTAAAATCTTCTTTTCCTCTTCTAGATAATTCCTCACATTCTTTCTTTAATACTGCCGTACAATTTCCTTGAGTTCTTAATGCATCATCTCCTCTTTTTAATAATCTTTTTCTCAATTCTTCTGTAACTTTTAAATATTCACATCGTCTATTCAGTGTATCACATTTCTCATGATTCAAATATGAATCACTTTCAAGATCTTTGCACTTCTTCTTCAATTCTACACAATCTTCCTTTCTTGGAAAATCTCTTCTCAAATTTAAAACTACTTCTAATTCTTCCGATTGAAGAATTACATCATCTAAAAGTTCATAACATAGTTTAGTTGGTAGATGACACTTTGTAAAGTATCTTCTATCCTCCTTAAGTTTTGTATAATTACCTACTACCGATTTTTGACATTTTTCAAGATTCTCAGTAACCAATTCTAAATCACCAATAAGCCCTTTCAATCCTTCTTGAAAGTATCTATTCAACACCCTATCTTGTCCCTTTTTATAGCATGCTACTCTTACATTTTCACATGCTTTTCCAATTTTATTCGTACATACACCTTCTAAATGGAAACATTCCGATTCAAACTTTATACAATCTTCCCTACTAACCAATTTTGATACCTGTCCCCATGAAAAATAATCTGATTCTTTATCTTTTTCAAATTCCGTAGACAATCCTTTCAGGTAAAGTTCTAATTTAAAATTCGTACATCTATCTTCTACTTCTACTAATTCTTTGCATCTATCCTCTTTATCTTTATCTCCACATAATTCTTCTAATCCATAATCTAGGTGTTTAAAAGATTCACAATCTTCTAACGCTTTTTTGCATTTTTCTCCCTCATCTTTTCCATTCCTTTCTTTGATCAACAATAATGCTAAATCTCGCAACGTCTTATATTTTGGTTTTCCAACAATAATTCCCTTAGCTTCTTCTTTTTTATAAAGATTTTCCACTTCAATCTTTTCTGGAAATCTTGGTTTTTCTCTAACCGGACTAAAATCTAATTTTGGTCCTTCATATTCAATCCCTTTTCCCTTACATTTATTCTTGACTTTATCACATTTTGTATCCTTACAACTTGATCCATAAAAATAACACTTTTCAAGATATTCTTGACATTTTTCCACTAATTCTTTATCTTCAAGTTCCTTCTCTAAAGGCTTACAACTATCTCCATGATTCTTTTGAAGGTATTCACATGTTTTATCTGAATTAAAACATGAAAACACTAATTCATCACTATATTCACTTAATCCTTGACAAATTTCTTTCATTTTTTTTTTACATTCATTTGTATCATTAACCTTCCCTTCAAGAGCTCTTAAAAGAATTTCTTTTGCCACTCCTTGACGTCTCTGTCGATAACATCTATCTCTCAACTTAACGCACTTCTCTTCAAGATTATTTGGATCTGCTTCTTCTAATAATAGACATTTTTCTTCATATTTTCTACATTTTTCATCTGTTAGGTTATTCAATGCATTTTCAACTTCTGTTTTAAAAGCATCCAATTCAGTTTTAACTTTATCTTTCAGGCTTTTGCATTTTTCTTCTTCTTTTCCATTTTCACAAAGTCCCTTAACTTTGACATCCACACTCTCCAATTTTCCATCTATTTTCTTCAATTCCTCACAATAGTGTTTGAGGTTTGCCTTGCATTTATTATCATTATTATAACCACTTTTCACAATTAAACCCAAAACCTGTTCCTCCTTAATCTCATCATTTCCTGCTGCTTGTCCTGCTGCTTGCCTCTTAACCGGCTGTGCCATCGCCGCCTCTTTCTGGGCGACTTCCTCTACCCATCGCTTGTCCCTGAGTAGCATATGACTGGGTGAATCAAATCTAAATCTTGAAATAATTCTTTCAAAATAACCATACATTTTAATTTTTTTATGATAAGCATACATTTCCTTAATCTTTTATGATAAGCTTGGACTTTACCCAATAAAGCAAAATCGCGGGGTAAAATTGCGGGGTAAAATAATCAAAATTTCAGTTCCCAATTCTTCATGCTTTATTAAAAATTTATACATCATTCTTCTATATCTTATATATTATATATAAACAATGGATATATGCACTTTTTCATTCTAATCACTTTTTTCATTCATTTTACAACATTCTCATAACAATCACTCCTAACATTATTTTTATCATTTTTGGTACTCTCATCTTCATTCCTTGACCTGATATCAGTTTTCCTCTCATTTTTGTTTTTCTACTTGAATCTGTTGTACATCTCGTAGGTTTGCATTCTTGCATCGACGTCAATGTCACCGTAGATGTGACTGCAGATGTACTTGTCATCGTACTCGTATGCAACGATGTATCTATCACCGATGTATTTATCGTTCGAATTAATGTACATTGTTCTGTTGCTGCTTCTTTTATTGACGTTGTTACTGTCGTTGTCATTCTCATCGTTCTCGTAATTATTGATGTCACCGTTATCATCAATGTCGCTGTTGTTGGGCATTGTTGCTGTTCTCGTCGCTGTCGATATCGTCGTTAATATCAGTGTATGATGAGGTATAACTTCTAATGGTTTTACGTTACACAACTTGTCTATGTCTTCACATACTGTCCCAAAGTTCAAGCAATTCTCTCTAAAACCGCAGTTTACTTGCAAAGTTTTACAATCTTCTTTCATTCCTAAATACAATTTCAATGCTCTTGTCATTAGATCAAATGCGTTCGTTTCTGTTTTTGATACCCCTTCATCTACAAATCTTCTCAAAATAAGTCTTTGCTCCGTTGTGTGTTCCGTTCCGCCTTGTGAAGAAGCCGATTCCGCTGCTGTTGGCGGTGCTGTTGACGGTGCCACTGGTGCAAGAACACTATTATTTTGTACACTTAATGTAGCACTTTGTCCATTTTCATTTTTTTTAGGTTTTGACAACAGTAAGTTAGTTACTTTCATAAAATTTTCTGCCTCCTTTTTAACCTTTTCGTATTCATTCTTCTCCTTTAATTCATCTTTTTCTTTATCCAGTTCATTTTTTAAGGCTGAACATTTTCTTTTTACTTTCTCAATTAACTTCTTGCAAACATTTCTCCTAAGATGTTCACTTGAACCATTTTTATCTTCACTTGCACTATCGAATGTTTGATTTTTTTCACTTTTCCATTTAGTGTAATACTTTTCTAATGTTTCTTTACATATAGTATCATTAATTAAACTACTTTTCAATTCATGAATTAACTCTCCCTCCAATCGCAAATTTTCCCATAATGGAGTACAATATCTTTGGAGTTTTAGACAGTGAGCCCTTTTAGTGTTAATGTTTTCTTGTTTCAATATTTCCGGACAATTCTCTATATATTGATGACAATATGGATCCCAAAACATGCAGATTTCTTTAGTCAATGCTTTATTTGTTTTTTCAATTTTATTAATAATATTTCTGTCGTTCATGTTATAAGCTAAATTATAACACTCATCTATAACCTCTTTTACAATAAAATTACATGTTTCTTCTGGCAAAGCACAAAAAGTAACAAATGGATTCTTTTTCCCTCTAGACAATCTCTCACATTCTTCCTTTAACGCTTTTATACAGTTTTCCTTTGTTTTTAATGAATCATCTTTTCTTTCTAAAAATCTTTTTTTAAATTTTTCTCTAACTTCTAAATATTCACAGCGTATATTCAATGTAGTACATCTATCATTATTCGAATGTGAATATGTTCTAAGATCATGGCACTTCCTTATCAGTTTAAAACAATCATTCCCTTTTGGAAAATCTCTTTTTGAATCCAAAAGTGCCTCGAATTCCTTCGATTGATCAATAATATCTTCTAAAAATTCATAACATAGTTTAGTTGGTCGATGACACTTTAGAAAGTATCTTTTATCTCCCTTAAATTTTATACAATTTTTAACCATTAATTCTTTACATTCTTTAAGTTTTACTTCATACGATTTTAAATAATTAAGACTTATTAATCGATTTTGAATTAATTTATTAAACACCCTATTTTGTCCTTTTCTATAACACACTATTCTTACATTTTCACATGCTTTATCAATTTTATTCGTACATACATTTTCTAAATAGAAACATTCCGACTCAAACTTTATACAATCTTCCTTACTAGGTAATTTTGGAACCTGTTCCCATGAAAAATATTTTGAATCTTTATTTTTTTCAAATTCTGTAGACAATTCTTTCAGGTAAAGTTCTAATTTAAGATTTGTATATCGCGTTTCTACCTTTACTAATTCTTTGCATCTGCTGTCTATATTTTTACTTGCTTCTTTGGATAATTCTTTTAAATGATAATTCATGTATAAAAAATCACAATCATTTAAGACATTTTTGCATATTTCTTGTAGACTTTTCCTATTCTTTTCTTTACTCAACAATAATATTATATTTTCTAGGCTCTTTTCTTGTAGTTTTTCACTGATAATTCCTTTAACTTCCTCTTTTTCATAAATTTTTTCCAGTATAATGTTATCTAAGCATCATTTTAGTTCGAGCGGATTAAAATCTGATTCTAGAACTTTGTATGTAATTCCTTTTCTTTCGCATTGATTCTTAATTTTATCACATTTTGTACTGCCACAATTTGATTTATAAAAATAACAGTTTTCAAGATATTCTTGGCATTTTTCCTCTAATTCATTCTCATTCAATATTCTGCCTAAATGTGTGCAAACATCTTCCACTCTGCTTTTGAGCCTTTGACATGTAACATTTGGATTAAGGCATGAAAACACTAATTCAACAGTGTTTCCAAATAATATTTCATAAACTCGTTTTATTCTTCATATTCACTTATATTATCAAAAGATACCCCAAAAATTCTATAAAGAATCTCATATACAAGATCCTAACGCTTCTTTTTATAACATTTATTTCTCAACTTAACGCGGTTCTCCTTAAGATTAATTGGATCTGCTTCTTCTAAAAATATACACTTATCCTCATATTTTCTACAATCTTCATCTTTTATGTTTTTGAATGCTTCTAAAAGTTCCTTTTTTAGATCTTTTGATTCTTTTTCAACTTTTTTCTAGTTTTTTCGGATTTTTTATCTTCATAAAGTTCTTTAACTTTAGGATCCGCATTCTTTAATTCCAAACTTACATTCTTCAATTCGCTATTATATTCTTCGAACTTTTTTTTGCATTTATTATCTTTATAATCACTTTTCACAATTAAAGCCAAAACATGTTCCTCCTTTAATTTCATCTTTTGCTACTTGTTCTGCTGCTTGTCTCTTAACCGACCGTGCCATCACTGCTCCTTTCTGAATAGCTTCCTTAACCCATTGGTTGTCTTGAGGATAGTCTTTAGGAAAAAAAAAATCATAATCGTCTTTTCTAAAATAATCAACTCCTGGATGATCTCCAAAGTAATTTCCATCAAAATTTCTACTTAATCTACCGCTTCTGAGACGTTTAAATTCTCTAATCTTTAGTAATTCTAGTAGCTTTGCATTTTGAAGCATCTTAATCACTTTAAGTTTTATGAAAAAATAAGCACGTTTAAGGAGAATATAATTTCCATATTCAGATGAATAAAGGGTATGTTCTAAGACAAGGAATAGAACTTAAAAAATGATTTCAACTATTAAATAGATAAAATAACATAAATATTGTTTTTTTTTTATTACTCGACTCTGCGTTTGATATTATTTCACTTTAAAAAGCACATACTAAAATATAACCCAGTTTCACAAAAAGGGTAAAATATGAAACCTTCATTGTATAAATCAGGCAAAACATATAGAAAAACGATAGAAAAATGTTTTTGATTGCTAAAACAAGGGATAAGGGGGGATACATGGTCCACGCTACTAAACGAAAAAATCGAATTGCTAATCCTAGCCCTAGACCTAGGTCTATAAAGTATATGTTCCATGATAATTACATAAAATACTTTAATGAAATATATACATAGATATTTTAGGAATAATTTAATCTAAAAATGTCATTTAATACATAAAAAGTGTTTCCTTCTGGAATAAGATGAAAAGTCTGTGAGTATTGTTGAGGATTCTGCTCTTCATCAACCTAAAAAATATTAATTTTTATTCTTCAAAAATATAAATTACTTACTAAAAGCTGGCCCGTAACCATAACAATAATACTTCCTCCGGACAACATAGAAGGCTGAGCATCAATAGTTGTAATTTTATGTAGCACTTTTTCAAAAGGAAGTTCCTAAAAATGGTTAGTTTTAAAAAATATTTACATTTATGATAATTTTATGGAAATCTAAATATCATATTAAAAAAAGGAAAGGGGAGGAAACCATTAGCTTTTGTATAATTTTTTCAACTCCTTGAATTTGAGAATTTTCAAAAGTAAGCATTGAATTAGAACGCTATTCAGTAATAAGCTTTTTAAAAAAAGCTAGGTCTTTATGCTTCATACATATAATGATGCTAATTGAGATCGATTTGTATCAAAATTTTTATAATAATAGTCCTAAAGATCTATTAATAGCATATTTAAATTCTATAAAGTTTCTAGTACAGTAAACTGAGCCGCTAGTTGATTAATATCTATAATTATTAGTACTTCATTAAAAAAATATTAAAAATATATACCTGTCATTTTATATTTTTTTTAATATTTTTCTGATTCGCTACGAATAAAATTTTCTTATTTTTTAAAAATATATTAATAAATATAATATAGCTAGATAATAGTGAAGTGTTTACATTTATTAATAAGGTGGCTTGGTGAGTATATAGAAGTTGTAAAACGCTATACTTTTTATTCTGAATTATTTAGATAATTGCTAATTTTTGAAACAAGTGTTTGGAAATTTTTAATTGATTAAAAAATAGATTTGATCATAAAGGATTATATTTTGCTTTGGTTATTAGAGTATGTTTAAGGATTTCTTATATAGATTTTGGGAATTATTTTCTAGGAGTTGTTTTAAGGTTTTCTTAGAATAATTTAAGCTATGGGTTTCTCTGATGAAATTAAATCACGCAATTTTAGCATATATGCACAATGGTATCGAGTTTCTTAAAGCCTTTTCTTCCCTAACGCTTTGATTTAATATTTAGGTTTGGAATTCTTTCTATGATTCGTATTTATCTATTATTATTGGATGAAAAATAATATATACGTATAGTTTGTCTTATTCTTGGATTCTCTAATTTATTCCATATTGGGGTGATCGTTGTTTTTGGTATATTGAGCATGTATTATTGTTTTTTTTACATTCTTTTTTTAATACTTTAGGATAATGGGAATTATACTTTCTTTCGTTGAAATCCCACATTTATTAAGGATATGCCCTACTAGTCAAAAATTGTATGTCTTCTGTTTTTTTTTAAATATTAATGTTACAGTGATTCTTTTGTTGAATATTTTAATCAAAATTGGCCACGTGCTGTGTGTGTTTTAAAGACATTTTAGGTATATTATAATTTATTTCATAGGGATTATATGCTATTTTTTCTATTACCTTGTTTCTTTCGGGTATAGTTAAATGGACCTCTCTAATTGTTCCTGCACTTTTTATGGCTATTACTTGTTTATGCTATAGTATGAATTTTTGCTTTCGTTTATATGAATTGCTAAATATTAATAGCAACTGCTGCTCTTCAGGGAAAAGAATTTATAAGTAGTTCTGTTTTTGGTGGAACAGGCGTTTCTCAAACGATGTAATAAATTCATTATATTTATTTTAGTGGGACTATTTGATATATAAATGATTACTAGAAAAGGGTTTTGAATTTCTTATTGATATAGTTCCTAAACATTCTTATTAAATATATTTTGCTTTTTGACATTATGTAATCTTTGATTTGTTTTATGTTTTTATTTAGTTTCAAGTTACGTCAATTTATTTTAATAAATTGGTTTTTAATAGTATTGTTTTTATATTAAATTTTTTGGGTTATTTTGTATTGAAGTTTCAGTTTTAGAAAGTTTAATTTTTAAAGTTATAATATTGTAAATATTCAAATATACAATAAAATGATGAGTTTAAATTAATTTTTTTTAAATTCATTAGGTTATTCGTTCAAATTTCTGCTGTTAATAACATAATTGAATGTGTTAGAAATACTTAACTGGCTAGAAAGTAATTATTTTTGATGTTAGGAGTACAAATAATAATATATTTAATGAATATCATCCTGTTAAAGAGATTATGTATTTTATCTAATCAATTTTTTTTCGTTACAATTAGATATACATAATAAAATGATATCATTGGAGACTTATAATTGAATAAATTTTGAAAAATGTAAAAATAAACCCTAATAAATTTCAAAGATTCATTGTTTTTATAAATGAAAACTTATTAAAATGTTTTTATGTTGATATTTAAAATATAAATTATAATGTTTGTTTTTTTTAGTATTTTGTTGGATATTTATAAATTTATTATTTAATAAATTATTAAAAAAATTCAATTACTAAATATTTTTAGTAATATATGAATGAATTAAAACGGATAGGTAAGATTAGTGTAAAATCTTAATAATTTAGCAAAAATGATTATTTTTTTGAAACATCTGTTATTTAGATGATTAATAAAAAAACGTTTTTAGATAATATTTTTTATTATTTTTATCAAGTTTTTTCAAGTCGAGTTTTATAGAAAGATATTAATTAAAAATAAAGTATTTCACGACTTTTCAGATAACTTTTATTGAACTATATGGTATTTAAACAGATATCAATTTCTTCATTGCTAAATTTTCTTTGTAATATAAATATAAGGTTGGTAAATCTTAAAAATATGAGCAATATAATGTAATATCTCAGTATATGCAATAGATTCTTAATAAAAATATATTTTTCTAGTTTTTTTGAAAGCCGAGAATGATTAACGTGAACGTTATTTAAAAAATTAATTTCATTTTTAAAGTTATAAAAGATCAATGAATTCTTTGAAAGAATTATCGAGTTTTTGTGAATTATTGATTTTAAACATAACTGAAGATCGGAATCAATTTCATCGGCTAAAGTTATGTCCTTCTGAAGTTTTTAATGAGAAAGAAAGAAATGTATTATTGCTTTATAAGAAATTAGAGGAACTGAGGAATAAAAGAAAAATGCTTTTGTTTGAGGAGGAAATCTGTTTGTTTTTCAATTATAGTATTTTTTGTTTAATGTTGATTTAGCGGTGGATAATAATATTTTGGATCAAGAGTTATCGGAAAAAATTAAAGAAGCAGAATTTGAGCTGCTTATTGCTAATGCAACAAATACGACAAAAGATCTTATAATTGAGAAGTATTTTTAAGTGTATTGTATAATTTTTATAACAATATAGTTTTATTGAAACAAATCCTATTTTGCAGGCAGCTTATTCAACTCAGGATTCAACAAAACAGGATAAGTAGTTTGATATATCTATTCTTTCATTTTTTTATATTTTAGAATTATAGGTTTATGTCTTGAGAATTGTGATAATATTATCTCCAATCTTTTAAATCTTCACAATATTTTATTAAAAAATGAAAAAAAAATTGTCCCTCTTCAAAAAGAAGTTTTAAGTATATTGATATTGTTTGTTTATTTATTTGTAACTTTTTATTAGATTTGTTTTTAAAAAATAAAGAAAAGGTTAATAAAATTATGGAAATTATTACAAATATTAAGGACCGCGAAGAGAAAATATTGTCAGTTTTGGAAAAACAACAAAAAGAAAAGTGCTATAGATTGTTTGTTTTTCTAATATTTTTAATATTTTTTAGACTTATTAAGGAAATGAATGATATAAAGAATCGTGCTATTATTGTAAAAAACTGTTTACAAGTAATCATCTTTGAATTTTGTTTTTGTATTTATTTTTTAGGGTATAATTCTAGAGAGCGGAATTGATTGGTATGGGAATGAACACTGGAGAAACATAATGCTTAAGGCTGGCGAAGTTGACGATTATTAGTTAGGCTACGTTTTGAGGATTTATAAATTTAAGGATTTTATATTGTTAATATGAAATTTAAACTTGTAGATTTTTTATAATGTTTCTTTTATATTTATTATTAGTAATGTTAGTTATAAATATTGATTAGAAAATAAATATTAATTTTTCGAAATTATTTGAAAGATTAAATATTTAATAATATAAGTAAATTTTTATACTTTATCGTTATTGTTATTGTTTGAATTTTTATTTGCATGGATTTGTTTTTGCCACATAGAATAATATAGCCCTTTTTCTCCTGCTTCTTCTACTTTAGCTAAAAGTTCATTATGTGTACCACTTTCTACTATATGTCCATCTCTCATACAAAGAATAAGATCACAGGATGTAATGGTAGAGAGTCTATGAGCAATACATATAGTAGTACGACCCTCAGTTAATTTTTTCAATGCAAGTTGAACTTGTCTTTCTGTATGTGTATCAAGAGCAGATGTTGCTTCATCCAATAAAATTATCTAATATTATCAATAATTAAAATAATGATAATATATTTATATATACTTTAGGATTTTTTAAAATTGTTCGTGCTATTGCAATTCTTTGTTTTTCTCCACCACTTAAACGTAGTCCTCTTTCTCCCACCTTTGTATTATATTTCTCTGGCCAAGTTATAATTTTATCATGAATTTGTGCCATACGTGCTGCTTGGAAAACTTCTTCGTCAGATGCATTTGGTTTTGCATAACGAATATTAAACATAATAGTGTCATTAAAAAGAACAGTATCTAGAAATGTTAAGAAACTAAATTTTTTAGGATAATAAAACACCTTGTGGAACAATTCCTATATTTTTTCTTAAAGAGTTAAGTTTTATATTATGAATATTTTGCCCATCAATTGTAATTGTTCCAGAATCAATATTAAAGAATTTAAATAAACATCTAAATATTGTTGTTTTTCCTGATCCGCTCTCTCCTTTATTTAAAATTATTGGATATTTAATAAGCAATATTTTGTTTACTTGCCTACTAAAGCAATAGAAGTTCCCGGTTTTGCATGAAAACTTAATGCATTTAGTGCATTTTTTCTTTTATCATAACTAAAACTGACATTATCTATATTCTTTAATAATATTTAGGCATTAATTTTAAAAAACATACCAAATATGACTTCCCCTTGTGTTATTTTTATATCAATAGCATCAGGATTGTCAGAAACCGCTGACTCTTCGCTAAACTTTCAAAATGTTATTTAAAATAATGGTGGAAATATTTTTTACTAGTTCCAGCATTCTTTCTGCATTTACTAGACTAGATTGTATAGATCTATAGAGACTTGATTTGTTTTGTTAACTTATAATATTCTAACCAATATTATTCTACCTTCCAAAATAGTTTAGAGGTCCTTAGAAATGATTAAATATTATTTTTAAGAAACATTAGAATACCTTGTAATTGAGTCATATATGTCAATAAAGACACAAAATTTCCCACGGAAGTTAGATTTTTGATAATTTTATATGCAGAAAGTGATGTTATAGAAAGAAGACCAGCTGTATATATTACATTTTGTACTACATTTAACAAATTTAAAGAGCCTAAAATAATTATATGTTATTTTTTGAACGAAGCTATCTTTACTTAGAACTTTGAATTCGGCCTTTTGGTATGTTCTAATTGCATTTTTGTGGCGATTAAACTCAAAAGGTTCAGCATTAAAATACTTAATATGTTAATTAATTTTAAAGTGTACTATATAACAAACCTTTACAGTTTCATAATTAGTTATAGAATCGCTTTTTATTGAATACTCATCTCTGTGTTTATTAACCATATCTCTTCTATTTATAAATGTTTAATTTCAATATAAATTTCAATATTAAACTAACCGATATTCTGTTCTCCATTCAGTAATTTTAATTGTTGCATAAATGTATGAGATTGCCATAATTACAACATTAAGAGCGAAATACGCATCGAAATTTATGAAAAAATAAATAATAGCAACAAAAATATCAATAATTACTGGTAAAACTTGAAATATAATCATTTCGAAAAATGTATTTATAGAAGAACCATGATCTAATGCACTTATGATTTCTCCTGTCTTTTTTGATAAATGAAAATCTAATGAAAGAGTATGAATATGTTCAAAAGCCTTGAGATTATAATAATAGATAATTATAAATAAAAGAAATACCTTTTCAGAAAGAGTTTGATAAGCATGTTGATTAATTGGTATCCAAAGATAAGATCTAATAGATCCAAGTAAGCCCATATTCCCTTGTAAGAATCGATAAAACATAAAAAGAAAGATAGATATCCATATATTCTCTAAATTATTAGCATTTTTAGCAACAGCAATTATCTATAACCTTTCTTGTCTACATATGCATTGAGTTTATCTGTGACAATCCCTAACTGCTGTGGTACCAAAATATTTATATATCTTGAAACAATTAAAAGTACTAAAAATTTAAAAAAGAATATTTTATAATATAAAACCCATACTAAAACAAAAAAAAATCATAATCTGTAGGAATAATACGTCTTTAGGCCAAAGATATGGGAAAAATAAATAAAATTTTTTAATATAGTTCCACCATGTGTTTTCTAACTTTTTATCATTTAAAATTCCTTTTCTCTTTTTTAGATTAGAAAAAAATTAAAATGAAAGAATTTCTATCTACCTTAATATCTAGTAACTCATCATCTTTATATATTTGATTTTGCTCAAGTAAAGGTTCGTCTTCTAGATTTGTTAATGACTTTTTTTGTTTAATCAAAAAACATAAAGTAAAAAAAAACATTGAAATTAAAATCCTTGATGAACTTATTATGGAATATGATATTTCCCATTTAGATATAAATGGTTTTGATAATATAGAAAAAACGAGTATTGTATCTGCTAATATTTGAAAAATATAAATAATTAAGCTATTTAACTTTATAGAAATCCGATGTTTTATCTCAATAGTATTTATAAATATTATGCCCCAAGAAAAAATACTGGTTAATGTATAAAACTAAGAATTAATAGGTATTATTTTTATTAAAATTTGAAATAATACCACGGAAGATTGTGCAATCCACCAATCTTGTTTGACTAAAATATAAACTAAAATCAACATGGAATTTCCGATCTAAATATGAATATTTTATTATCTTTTTATAAACTAGGATATACAAAAGTCAATAGAATTAAAAAAGTTGAAATAGTTTGAAGTAATGATGAAATATCGGATTTTTGCTTATTATGTTTTTCTGGAATCATTGAAGATACTATATATAGCATAAAAATAAGCCATGGAAAGGTGTAGTGAATAGTATCAGTTATAGTATTTATTTCCATTATAAAAGATTTACCAAATTATCGTAGTACGTTTACAAAAATTATAAAAATTAAAATGAAAGATTAATATTATAAAAATAATTTTTTTATGCTTTGTGGCACTCTAAGAGAATAAAAATAATAAAAGTAGAGAGATTTTATAATTTATAAAAACAAAGAAGCTATTCCATTATTGGTAGTCAGATCAACTTGTCAAAATTAAATAAATTATGAATTCCATTTATTTTTCATAACTAATACTGATAAGCAATAGTGGTCATTGAAAAAATATCTGATAAATCATCATCAGATGTAACAGTTAGTGATATATTGTTTTTTTGAGAGGTTTCTAAAATATTCTTTTTTATATTAAATAATTGAATAATGTTAGAAAATTCTAGTCTTTCTGGGAGTTCTGCTGCAATAGTTGTAGGTTTACGTCTAGAGGGTCCTTTGGGTCTTGTTTTTCGTAAATCATGTAATATAGATGATTCTGATAAAAGTTTAGTATTTTTAGGTACTGGAGAATTAAGCTCATTTTTTTCATCGTTACTGATATGAAAATGCGTGAAACCTGTTATTTTAGGGGGGCCGGATTTTAGCTTTTTTTCTAAATCTTGAGAAAATTGAATTCGTGTACTAGCTGAGTTCCTAATATTAGACAATGATGCATGTAATGAATGAGGCGCTGTAGATGTTATTTCTTTTTTTATGGGTCTTAATAAATGAATAGGCTTATCATTTGTGTCTGAGTTAGTTAATTGTTGAAGATTTTTACTTTTTAAAGCTTTTTGTTCTTCATTAAAGGTATATTCTAGATTTTGAGATGAGCTACTTCTTTCTTTTGATTGTATATTTGGAATAGATGAGTTAGTATTTTGTATAAATTCTAGTTTTTCAGTTTTAGAAGTATTTCCGCTAAAACCTAACAAAATTATTGACTTTTTTTTTTTGAAAATGCTACCTGAAGAAATATTACTTTGTCCGTAAGATGTCTGGTTCGAAATATTTTTTTCATTATCTAAATCAGTATTACTTGATATGGAATTTTGAGCGCATATTATTGTGGCTTTTAAGTTTTGAGACTCTTTGTGTTCATTTTTTTCTTTAGATTTTTGAAATACATTTGATATATCGCTGTTGAAGCAGGAGTTGTCTCCTATATTTCTAGAAATAATATTTCCTGAAGATGATTTTATGTTTTGGGAAGAATTAAAATTTTTGATAATTTCGGGTGAATTTGTATGAGTTGCAGTGGAATCATTATTCAAAAAATGTGCACCTTTTTGAGAAGAAACAGAGTCTGTAGAGAAGAGGTTATCATTTTCGTTATATTTTTTTGTCTGTTTATTTTCAATAATAGTATTTTTTTCTATAGAACTTGATTGATAAATGTTATGATCATTCGGATAAAAGGATACGTTTGTTTCATTTTCAAGTTTAGATGAAGGTTCTTCGCTAAGCATTCCGTTAGTTTTATTATAAATATATTTTTGGCGTTTTTGTATATTAAATATTGAATCAGTTGGATTTAAAATGGAATTAGGTTTTTGAGGTACATGTAATTTTTGTGAATCCGGTTCAGAAAAATAGCCAGATAAGCAAATTTCTATGTTTTTTTGAGTGTTATTTGTAAGTGTATTAATATTTTTTTCTTCCTTTTTAAGGTGTTCCGTCTGTCTTGTTAAATTTTGTTTATTAAAATTAAATAAAGGATCTGAAAATTGTTCTTGACAAAGAGATGGAAATGTAGCGCATTTTTCTTTGTTAAATTGTGAATCCGTTTGTTTTATGGATTGTCCTGAATGCAAAGTGTATGTGATAAACTTTTGTGGACTGTTAGGATGAGGTGGAACAGGCGGTAAAGACATAAAATATAATGATCTTCCTTCAGGCAAGAATAATATATATTTGAATAATTATATAGTATATGTACTATCAACACGGCTTTTTTGGAGGATTGACAACAGTAAGGTTAAAAATTAGAGTTACTTTAGGCTCGTCGATAAAAATGATTTTAAAAAAACATTCGATTAATATTTATTTTTGTATTCTTAAGAGGTTGATTATAAAATGAGCTAGAAAGATACAATATATTTCTTCTCCTGGAAGTTTGCAAGATATATGAATAAATAGTTCTTGTAAAATAATATAGATAGCAAATTTTAATATGAAATAATAATTGGGTTTTCCTCCAAAAATAAAAAAATGTTATTTATCTGTATTCCCAATAATCATTTTCCAAAAGAAAAAACGGAATTTTTAGTGCATAAAAAGAACATATATAGATGTACTGGAAGAATGCTATATAATATAAACGGTCTAATTCTCAAAGGTATTTGGACTTATAGGATTTATAGCCATATAACTAGTTTCATCATTGTTATTGGGATCTCCTACAAATAAATTGCGACCACCACGTCTAAAATGCGTGCGTAAATGAGCACGTAAATTATCACTTCGCGAAAACCATCGTCCACATTTTCTTATACTGCATTGAAATGGTTTTTCACTGGTATGCGAACGTCCATGACGCTTAAGATGCTCATAACGTTTAAAACGCTTATTGCAAACATCACAGATATGTGTTTTATCAAGAGAAGAAACTATCAAAGGAAGAGAATGATTATCCTTATATGGTACTAATGATCTCTCTTGAATGTATCGATATTGATAATGATTAAGTACTGTACCAGCAGCGATAATCTGTGCTGACGATTTCTTATCACAAAAAGAATCTGTTAATGACTGAGAAAATGATGAAGGATAAGAAAAAGGTGTTGTAAATACACAATGTGAATTATGAATATAGTCAGAAGAATTTGTATTGTAGTGTGCCATCTTAACGCTTTCATGACATGATCGATTTTTCTTAAAAACGGATTGCTCATAAAGATTATTTGGCAATGTAGAAACAGGAACATGCTGTATTTTAGGTGCAGTGGTACAAAAACCTTTATAAACAACACTTTTAAGTGGTGTTAAAGGAAACATTTGAGAAGGTGTTTCAAGAGTGCTTGCAGGTGACATATTAGAAGATATTGAGTCGCTACGATAAATATGATAGGGTGATGCAAAAATCTGCTCTGAGGATGACATTGAATGACACTGTTTAAGTGGCAATGTTGTAAGATGTTGATGAATCAATGGAGAAAAATATTTCATAAACTATCAAGAAACGCGTGATCCGATTGGTTTATCTCTTTAGTATTCAGCTAATAGACAAAATAATAGATCTACAAAAAGTTACTATAATAAGATACAAAAAATATTATTAACGCGTTTAAAGAAAAGGTTGGTGTCTCTAAATTGGAACTAAGGTTTTTTAAATAAAAGATGAACTATCGAGCTCAATAGTATTTAAACTGGCAATAAAGTTGGCACCTGGTATATGTTCAACCCTATATTTTGCCAATCTTCTATCAGTTATTTCATAAAGACTCTTAGTCTAAGCAATGTTCTTTCACTTAGTCAAAAAACTGGTCTGAAAAATACTTTTTAAAGGTCAAAAGAAAAAAGTTGACTCAAATCCATATAAATTGAACCAAGTTCTAGAATTTTGGAAAAGAACCAAAGGCACTTCCCGTCGAAAAGACGTATTATAAAACGCAAAAGACGAGGGAAAATAGCAGTGGTAATAGATAATGTAAATGTGTAAAGCGGATTGTATCTAAAACGAATTGTTGAACTGCGACATTAATATAACATCTTAAAACTGTTATTCATACGTTTTAGAACATTAAGCACTCTTGCAAAATCTTTAATCGTACCTTAGTATGTATAACTGACCTTCCTTAATAAAAACCCGTCTAAAGCTAAACTTGTTTTGCATAATCTTGACAAAAAAACTAATAATATGTATTATAAACATGGTTTTGGTACAGTGTCGTAATTCGTTATATTAGATTTATGGCTTGTCTTTATGTAGTTTAGTTGGATTGTCGTAAAAACCAAGACTTGATTATAGCAATTAGAAAAATCATTGTAGGAATATATTTATAAATTTAGGGTTTAAAAACGTTATAAATTTTGCTACTAATTTCCATAAATAGATTTAGTATGATTTCGGATATCACGGAATTCGATTTATAAAAGATTTAGGTGTCAACGCAGGGATACAGGTATGCACTAGTCTGCATAAAAACACATTTATTAAAGAGGATTTTTTTTACTTCTCAATGTCTCCAAATTGGTTCATAAGATAGATTATTTCTTTTTTTGGTAAAGTCTAAATTTTCTGTATTGACTACCATTCAAGACGTATAGTGTCTTATTAAAATAACTTGTCTAGCTCTAGGAAGAATAGCAAGTTTATTTAGGTAGATAATTCATGATATTTTTATTTATAACAGTACATTAAATTTTTATTCTATGAACATTATAATTGCTTCAGGTCATGTTTTTGCTGTTTATATTTATGCAGGATTTAAAAATTATAATTGATAATTTAGAGATATTAATAAAAAAGTATGAGCATAGAAATTAGTGAAAGTTAGAAATATAGTATCAAACAATAAGTAATAACTTATATAAATTGTTTTTACGAGATGGAAGTATTGTTTATGATATTAAAATCATTAGACATTAGTAGGGAATTTAGGTTAAAAGTTTTTATCGGTTAAAAAAATAAATATAAGAATGTGTGTATACCCTGTTGAAGAGAAAATGCAATGTATAAATATGGTATAATTGTTTTTTAATTATTGTTTCATAAGATATTAGTATTTTTTTTGTATAATTACTTTTTATAAATATTTGTAAGAGATGTATTATTGCTACTTTTGAAGTAAATTTTGGAATATTTTTGATGTTTCAAGAGTATGGCGTATCATTGTATAGTTTAGTTATTCATATAAATAATTGTATGATCGTGATTAATAAATAATATTCGAAATTATTATCTGTATAGGTTTCAAAAGAGCAAATTTTATCTTTAAATGTTTAAGATTTCGTTTTAACATGCAGTTAAAATTGGATTTTTTTCTGGAAATTAAAAAACTAAATTTTAATTATAATTAATATTAGGGTTTACTAAGCTAAAGTTTTATGTAAATGTTAAAGATTTAATTAATCTATTATTTAATTATTAATTTTTATAATTGGTATTTATACAGAGTTGATGTTTAAAAGAACAGTTGTATATACATATGTGAATTTGTACTTAAATATATTATTGAAAAAAGATTTCGCTTAATTTCAAAAAATTTAAATCATAGAAAATTTTATAATAATTAAGTTGGCCAAGATTGATATAATGGTAATTCCGAATAAGTTTTGTGCATAGGCAAAGCCCTAACGATTTGTTATATTGTATTTTTAAAAAAAAATACGTACCAATTTAATATATTTATAGCTAGAAACATAATACATAATATGAAAAAAAAATACCTTATACAAAGAGGAACATATGTTTTAATCTCCCTCTTTTTAGCTTCATATAAAAATTGAAGTTTCAACAAATCTTCTTTTGAAATAGAAACCTTGTTTTTAGAATCTTCTTCGAATTTTTGTATTTTAAGTTCTAGTTCTTCTACATTGATAATTGTACTTTTCAATTCTTCTTGCAAAAGTAATAACATTTTTGTGAGTCGATGGTCTTCATTTTGAGTTTCTGAAATATGAGAATGTTTACTCTCTTCGCCAGAAATATCTAAATTTGATAGCATTTTGATGTATGTTCGAGCTATATAATATAAGAAATTGATTATATATGATTATATTCCTACTTTGCGGTGTGGTTGTCCATGCGCCTGGCCCAAAAAGTTTTATAGTTTTATCAATAGTAGGATCAGTAATATTACATGGCTTCTTATCTTCTGAAAAGAATGTTATGTCTTTATGAATGTTATTTTTATGAAAATTATCTGTTTCTATTGTACTATTTGATTTTTTGTTAAAAATATTTTTGGACTCTACATTTAGCTGAGTATGTGAAATGCTATGTCTAAAATCTTGATCATGTGGTGTTATTTCCTTTAAAATTTTACAGGGAATATCTCTTTTTTCTTCTGCAGTTTTTTTAGAATGTCTTGTAACTTTATATAATGGAGTTGAATGAATTGGTTTTATTTCACTTTCTTCAGAACAAGATGTAGATGCTCTTGAGTCCGACATAAGATCAGGTAGTGGAATATAACTTTCCATGTGTCCAGAGAGAGGATAAATAGGTGAAACGTTTGTTGAAAGCTTCATGAAATATTCAGAAGAATTTGGAGATTTTACGGATATATCTTTTTTAGAAATTTTCAAATCTTCATTGTCATGTATATTAGATGGAATAGTTGTGGTATTGTTATTTTCTGGAGATTGTGATTTGTTATATAGCGAATATGATAATGGAAAAAAATTATTTGTTTTTTCCTGTATTTTCGATGAAGCAGAACCACAAGCCCTTTCAAGTCTTTTAAGATCATTAGATAGTTCACGAATAAAAGGTGGTGATGATGAATATGTTGAAGAATGTAGAGATTTTGGTGTTGTTAAACGAATAATGAGCTAAAACTTAATTAAAAATCAAAAATAAGTTTACTAGATAATATACCTCTTCTTCTGACAATTTCTCATGATTTAATGATTTTTCTTTGAAATTTTTCCTATGGTCTTTCAAAAAATTATTTGTCTGTTTTTCGGTTTGAGGTTTATGAAATCTGGATATGTTTGATTCTTGATTAAGAAAAGTTAAACAATCTTGATTTTCGGAAAGAAATTTCGATTTAAAAGTGCTTATATTTTTGAAAGGAGTCATAAATATTTTCTTAACTATCAAATTTAAGCTTTATCAAATCATGGAAATTTTGTGTTGATGTTCGAGAACTGATTCGTTAAAACTTTAAATTGATCTAAAAATAGATATTTTATGAAACTAAAGAAATATTGATAAAATCTTTTTTTTATGCTTTTATTTTCTTTTTTAAGGAATAGTAATCTTGAATATGTATATAATATAGATGGAAATGATTATAAAATATATATTTAAAAATCTTTATTGTTAGTAAATTTAGTTTCCTAAAAAATGTCTATTCTCTTAATCTAATTCTCTTAACTCCTGTCTAGTTCATTTTTTTGAAAAAAATTCCAATATTTTTATTTCTCCGCTGTCTTTTATATATATTACTAACTTTTTTATAAAAACAAGATCTTTTACAGTGGTGCTATAGCACCCAGAGTTGTATTTTTACTTACAAAGACGACATCTATCTTTTTATAATATATATAAGTGGTAATTTTTTGCTTAAGACTATGAAATGATATTTTGATAATTATTTTTGTCAAGATATCTTTACATGTCTTGATAATAGCCAAAATCTTTTTAAAAATATAAATACAATCTCTTTCAGTTTTTGGTATGACAATAGTAATTTCTTTAGTATCATTTTTACAAGTAATTTAGACTTTAAGTTATTTTATTTGTATATTGGTTACACATTAAGAAAACCTAAGAATACAGATATATAACATTTGAGTCTTTTAAGGTATTTGAATATAGTTTTAGTCAGGAGGAATGATACAAATAGTCACGAACTCATAATTAGATACCTCTTGGAAGATACATTAGATCTTTGCAGCATCAGTATTGAGAAGAAATATGATCGGTAATTTTAGTAATGCAATTAGGTTTTAATAATTTTTTAAATTTGAATAATTTTAATTCTGGAAGGATTTTAATAAGATTTTTTTATTGATAGTTATGATATTTACCCTGATTTATTGATTTAATATATCATTGTATTGATGAGATTTACAAATAGGTTGTGTAGTGCTAGATATGTTTTATTTTTAATGAAAATTATTTTATTGAATTTATTAAATTTTAAATTTAAAATAGCTGGATTTGAAAAAATTAATCATATTAGACCTCATTAAATGTATATATGTGTAGATAAACTGATAGATATAAATTAAATACGTTTTTTTTACAAGCAAATGGTATTTTGATATAAGAATTTTTTGTTTTTGTAAAATCTATTTTTGATATAAAAATGTTTAAATATCGCTTTTAATAAATTAAAATTATTTTCTTTTAGAGAAATAAAAAACTATATCCTTAACTTGATGAAATATGGTGTAATTTTAATTAAATTTTTTAGTTTAAGATTAATTTTTGTAAAAAGTATGTGTTGTAAAATTCATATAGTATATGATATTATGACAAATACAATAGCTAAATATTTTTTATAAATTAATGTATTAATAAATAGTCTTATATATTTGTTTATTTAAAAAGAATTCAGGGTTTTTTATATAATAGATTTGAGTTGTAATATTACATAAAGTATCTTTTTGTGAATATAAAAATGAATATTTCAATAATGATTTTTGAGTTTTTGCTTTTTTAGATTTTCAATTTATAATTAAATATTATGAATATTTTTGTTTTTAACCTTATTAGATAAGTTTTTTAGAATATATGTACTAATTGCATATGTAAATTTAGTAATAAAGATTTATATATTTTTATAGTTATATTTATTATAAATATGAAATATTATAGTTATATTTTTATTTTTCCTATAATTCGATATATATTCAAAGGTATATTGGATGAATTGTATTCTTTGGAAGAGTCTGACTACGAAGAGTTTAACTACTAGAATAATGATTCAGAATCCAATGATATGGGTAGATTGTGGTTTGTTAAGAATGTCTATTTTAAGATTTATTGATTTTTTAAAAGAAATGTCCGGTTTGGATCCTGAAAAACACGAATTACTTGAGATTGCTGTTCTAATTACTGATGGAAATTTAAATATCATAGAAAGTGTATCTATTTTGTTTAATATATTTTTTCATATGTATTTATTTGAATTATTGTTAGAAAGGATTTCAAAGAGTTATTCATCACCCAGAACATATTTTGAATTCTATGGACTCTTGGTGTAGAAAATATCATGAAGAGGTAATTTTCTATTGAATAAAGTTATGGTTATATAACGTAGTGGAATAGAATGGCCTTATTCAAAGTGTTTTGTCATCTTCGCATACTTTGGTATCTACAGAAATAGAGCTTTTGGATTATCTCCAAAAATACATTTCAAAACCTAAAGTTGCTTTGTTGGCAGGAAATAGTGTTTATGTCGATAGAGCTTTTTTATCTCGTTATATTCCAAGCGTTCTAGAATATTTGCATTATAGAATTATTGATGTTTCTACAATAAAGGAACTTGCTAGATGTTGGAATTATGAAGTTTTTCAAAGTGCTCCAAAAAAAAAAGCTAATCATAGGGCCATGGATGATATCTTAGGGAGTATAGAAGAACTTAAGTATTACAAAAAAGCATGGCTTATATGAAACATTTATATAAATTTCTGTTTTATAAGAATTTTGAAATAATAATATTTGTTCTAATACTTTTGAATATTTTGTTTTGAATAAGTTTAAAATAGTGTTTTTTTATAATTATTGTTTTTAAAAAAATGTTAATTGTTTGAAAAAAGCGACTTTTTATTCGTATGATGATGTATGAAGTATAATTTAAAAACTAATATTAACTTAATTATTTTTGAATCTTAATATATTTTAGGGTATTATGTGTTATTATTTTTAATGGATATATTTTTTAAGATAAATTTTTGTTTTGAATATGATTTTTTTAAATTGCTTTTGGTAAATTATATATAATATTAATCTTATTTGAGCAATTGATAATACTTATATAGATTTAAATAAAGCAGTATATAAATCTGATAATACTATTTGAATAAACAATTTAATAAAATTAAAAAAGAATTTTATTAATGCAAAGCTTGAGATTATATTTTTTTTATGAAATTGCTTAGTTTTTATTTAGTAAAAGTCTATTCTAAAAATTTTTCTAAAGATATAGAATTATTTCAAAAATCTGTATCGTATATATTTTTGGAGTATTTTTTATTTCGATACCATAAAACTAATGAAAAATGGCAAGACCTCTTCAGTTGCCTTATGGTTTAACAACATTTAAAGAAGGAAGTCTTCGGGTATTTTTAGTTAAAATTTATTAAATTTATTAGTTAAAATTTTTAAAGGCTATTGATCAAGAAAAAATTGCTGCTTTTGAGCGTGCAACACCAAAAAAAACTGCATATGATAAGGCGAGAGAAGAAGCTAATGCAAAGAAAAAAGTTGTGTAAAACCTTAATATATGTATTGTTTTTATATTTTTTAGAGAGAAGAAGAAGAAACGAGAGTAATATATGAGGATTTTGTAAAGAGCTTTGATGATGGATCAGGAGAGTATAACATAAAATGTTGTAAGAAGTTATGAATATAGTTTTTCTGACTTTTAGAAGCTTTATCTCCAAATTCTACGAGAGGTATTTCATGTAGTAAGCGTCATTTTGCTGAATCATCTTCTAATACGGTATTTCTCTTGAAATTTTTAGAAAATTATTTATGGGTAAAGGAAGCTGGATTAAGTCGAAAGAGGAATTTGGATAACTTTCTTGAAGAGATTAAAAGGTATTGTTTTTTCTAAGAATTTGGAAAGTTATTGATTGAACTAGTATTCAACAAAAGGAAATTCTTAGAATTGCACGTACTACTAATACGGGAATTTTTTCTATGGGTTTATTTATTTATAATTAATAAATGATATAACGTTTAATTTATTTTTAGAAAAGTGTGATGATTGTTTTGATTCTTCTCATCCTCGAAGTCTTCATTTGACTTCATTACCACCCTCAACTACACAACAATCTCTTTCAACATTACTTTTGCCGTATGGAAAAATTACATCTATCAATATTCTTCCTTCAAAGTCTACTGATGATCAATTTAAAAAAGGAGTTTCTGCTTTTGTAACTTTTGAAGATCCTAAAAATGCAGAAAAGGCTAAGAGTAATATTGATGGAACATATATTGGGGAAGGTTGGCGAGTAAAAGCTGTATGGGGAAAGGAGCTAAAATCATTTACTTGTAATTATAATTTTTTTAAAAAATGATGAAATTTTTATATTATAGATGTTGATAGTCATAAGACTAAACTTCCATTTGATGCTAAACAAGGAATAATAGGTTTTAATCGAGCACCTCCTCCAGGAGGAGTAACTAATGGAAGATTTAATCCTTTATCTATGCTAAATAGGATTGAAGTGGTTGTTTCAAAGCCTAAGGATTTGAAATTATTAAGAAGAATTCATAGAGTAATTGAGAAAATTATTGAGCATGGTGTAGAGTTTGAGGTATTTTTTTATTATTTTTATATATTATTTAATGTATTAGGCATTTCTTATGAAAAGAGAGTATGATAATCCTGATTATGAGTTTTTGTTTGATTCAACTGTATGGTTTATTTTTTTTATTGGAAATATTTCCTGATTTTTCTAAGACTTCTGAACATATTTATTATAGATGGAAGTTGTTTTCTTTATTAAATGGCGATTTTCCATATAAATGGTCCAAAGAACCTTTTCAAATGTTTACAAATGAAGCATGGTGGGTGCCTCCTGAAAATACTGATGATGTTTGTTGAACATAATATTATTTTTGTGATTCTTATAGATTAATAGGGTGATGATGAGTTTGCCGATGATATTTCTGAGAAAAGAAAACAGATGACATATTTAGGTTCTGTTTCTAGATCTCATTTTGATTGGTTGTTGCGCGAAATTTCTTATCGTCGCGGAAATATTGCTAGGGCTATGTCATTTGCAATAGAGCATGCTAATGCTGCTGATGAGGTTATTTTATTTTTCTTTTTTTACGATATTTTAAATAATTAAAGATTGTTGAAATATTAATATCATCATTAATACAACCACATGTTCCTATCTCTACTAAAATTGCAAGATTATATTTAGTTAGTGATATTTTGCATAATTCATCTATTGCAATTCCTAATGTTTGGAAATATAGACAATTGTAAGTTAGTAATATTTATTAAATGTCTTTAATATTTTTTAGACTAGAACAAAATTTAGGTGTAGTTTTTAAACATTTTTCTGAAATCTATAAATCATTTGATGGGCGTATTAAAGCAGATAATTTTCGTCGACAGGTAGTAAATATTACTAGTGCTTGGGAGAGCTGGATAGTTTTTGGACAGGGTGTTTTAGAAAATTTTTTGGAAATTTTTCTTGGTAACAAGGAAAAGTCGGAGTTAGATGAGGATTTTCTGTCTAATGATTCAAAATTTAATAAATCTTCTCAAATTGTAAAATCTAATTTCGTAAGATCTGGGTGGAAGAGAATTACGGATAATTTAACTGACGATCGTTTGAATATTGATTATGGCCTTTCTACTCAGGAAAGCGAGAATACTATAAAAATTGATAACTTGGATTCTCAAAAAAAGAATGATACAAATAGGAATTTTGATAATAAATCTATAGAAAATTTAGATGATGAACCTATGGAAAATTTAGATGGTGAACCTATGGAAAATTTAGATGGTGAACCTATGGAAAATTTAGATGGTGGATCTACGAAAAATTTAGATGATAAGTCTATAAATAGTATAAACAAGAAATCTTCTGCAATGAATGACTGTAACATTGCAAAAAATGTTTCGGAAGAAAAGTCTTTATTTTTAGAAAATTCACAAAATCGTTCAATAAAATTCGACTTTTCTAAAGGAAAAAGTCAGGTTACAGCTTTAAAATCGTCAAATTCATTTAATAATTTTCAAGATAAAAATTTAGATAATTTTTTGTTACTCAAAACACAGAGCTCAGATTCATTAAGGCATTTTCCAAAAAGAATGAAAGCATCTGATGGTTTTGGTAACTATAATTTGAAATAGTTTTTTATATTATAACTTTTTGAAGTATTAATATTTTGAAGTTTTCATAGTAGTATTGTTTTTAGTGTTTTATGTATTGCTTATTATGGAACTTTATATGGGATAGGGTGTTAATATATAATTAAAATTATTAATATTATTTTGGTTTATGATTTATATTATAATTTTAAGGACTATAATGTTTTCTGGTTGATATTGGTATTTTGTTTTTGTAGTTAAGATACTGTATATTTTTTCTGTTTATATCTAACGGCAAACATTTAATGAGTTTTCGGGTTTTGGATAATGATTTGGTATAGTCTTTGATTTTATTTTTTTCATATAGAAATATAGTGTTATCATTAATATCCCTATATTATTTGGTTTAATTGTTTAAAATATTGGAAATTAAACTGATACTGAATTTTAGTAAGATTATTTGAAGAAACTTTATTTAAAATATAAATATATTCAAATTTAGAGTATATTTTTTTTACAAAATATTTTGTTTGACTTTTAGAGATAGTCTTTTCTAAAATGTTTATATTTATAAGTGCTAACGAAATAGTCATGATTTTATATGAAGTATTATTTGCTTATAATTATACAGGAAATGCACTAAAGTATCTCTAGTATCTTGAAACTTATGTTTTTATTATTTAAAATTTCCTGTTTATAAAAAGATAGAGCATAAAAATCTTTGTAGTTGAATTTGTAATAAAAAATTATTATATTTTATGAATAATAAATATGAAAACATATCTGAACTATATTTTATTATGTATTTATGTATATTTGTGTTATTTATTTAAAATATAACAATCATGAATTATTGAGTCTTTTTTTCAAGTCTCTGAGATGACCTAGTGATCGAAGCTTTAAAAAGTATTAAGTTCTTTTGAATAGAAGAAAATTAGGCTTGAAATTTAAAGAGAGAATATATTTCTCGAATGAGAATATTGGAATCCCCAAAGAATGTTGGTATTAAAGGTATGTTGTTTATTCTTGTTAGAAAACAACGAATAATTGATTATTCAGCTATGGAAATCTATTTTCCTTCACTGGTATAATTGATATGTTCATTAGTATTTTTGAATAAATGAAATATAATAATGTTATAGTGTGTATTACAAGAAGATTTGGAAAAGTACGACCAGGTTTCTCCAGGGAAATATACAATTGGTACGTTTAATTCAACAATAATACGTAAAATGAATCCTATAAGGTCTTGGTCAAACAATGATGGGCTTTTGTGATGATAGGGAGGATATTTATTCATTATGCTTGACGACAGTTTCGAGATTAATTAAAAATTATAATGTTGACGTTAATAATATTGGAAGACTAGAAGTAGGTACAGAAACTTTAATTGACAAATCTAAATCTGTTAAAACCGTTCTTATGCAATTGTTTTCTCCGAACTATGATATTGAGGGTATAGATACTATAAACGCATGCTATGGTGGCACTAATGCTTTTTTTAATGCCGTCAATTGGATTCAATCTGAAAACTGGGATGGTCGAGACGCTATTGTTGTTGCAGGTGATATTGCTCTTTATTCAAGAGGAAATGCGCGTCCTACAGGTGGTGCAGGATGTGTTGCTATGATTATTGGAAAAGATGCGCCTATTGTTTTAGATTCTGGTAAGTTATATTATTACATATTTGTATGACTAACTTTGATTCTACTGTAGGTCTTAGAGGGACTTGTATGGATCATGTTTATGATTTTTATAAGCCTGATTTTACTTCTGAATATCCTATTGTAGACGGACATTATTCTATTTCATGTTATACTCGGGCTATTGATTATTCTTATAAAGCTTATAATATGAAATATTCTATTAGAAGAAGTCTTGGTGATACGAATTGTAATACGGCATATTCACTTCCTATCGACCGTTTTGATTATTGCATTTTTCATTCTCCTACATGCAAATCTGTTCAAAAAGCATATGCCAGGCTAATGTATAATGATTTTATAGAAAATCAAGACCATCCAGAATTTGAAAGTGTAAAACACCTTGCCGGCATAGAATATCAATCTAGTTTGGTAGATAAAGATCTTGAGAAGCAATTCATCAATCTTAGTAAAAAACGTTTCGAGTCACGTGTTGGTATTGGTCTTGATGTATCAAAAAATGTTGGAAATATGTATACAGCTAGTTTATACGGCTGTTTGGCGAGTCTTTTAAGCAACGTTTTACCTTCTAAGCTTGTATGGTTTATATATATTTATGTATATACTGTGTATAATTTAATTTAGGTTGGGAAACGTATAGGAGCATATTCATATGGTTCTGGACTGGCTGCTACTTTTTTTAGTTTTACAATTCACGATGATGTGTCTTATATTGTAAAGATTCTTGATTTAAAGACGAAGTTAGCAAATAGGAAAGTATTATCTCCTGTAGAGTTTGAAAGAGTATATTTTTTATAATTTTCAAGATTTATAGTTAAAATTTTAGATGATATCTCTTCGAGAACAAGCATATCTTGCAAAAGATTATATTCCACATGGTGATATTTCTAATATAGCTTTGAATGCATATTATCTTGTTAAAATTGATGAAAAATATCGTAGAGAATATGCTGTTTGATTCAATTTATTTGAAAAAGATATTTTAGTATATAGATTTTTGTTTTTTTAATATTGATTTTTATTTAAGATTTTTTAAATTTTTTTTACTTTTAATCTAATGTGATTGTTGATAAAAATTGTGCTTAATAAATTATTTTGAAGACATATTGACCTTTCTGTAACTTCTTTTATCATTTATTTTTTATATAGATTGGTATTTAAAGGAACTGATTTGATACACATGTAAAAAAATAATATTTGAGATTTTAGAAACTATTAAAGCAACAATTGGATGAGTTTTGGTAATATTTATGAAAATTCTCACTATTTTCTGTTTCTAGCATAAGTAAAGTGTTTACGTATTTTTGGTTATTATTCTTAATATATTTGGAATAATTTTTAGTATTTTTTTATGGTTTATGAAATATTTATTAAATTTTAATTTTTATGAAAATTGTTTTATAAATAATGTTATAAATATAATTAATTTAAATATTTTAGAATATAATAAATTTTATTTTTTTCAATATTCTTTTATGAATACATGTCCATAGTGCTGCTTAGCTATTGTTCTCCTATATTTTTATGCCTTCTTTTTTCTATTTCTTTTTTTCTTTCGTTTAGTTTTTTTTGTCTTTTATCGTACGCCCATTCTAAATTTTGTTTCATTAGCTCTGTAAGCCTATGCTCTTCTTGAAGAGCTTTTCTCTCTTCTTCTCTTTTTTGTGCATCTTTTGAAAACTGATAAAATCCTACTCCCTTTGTTCTAATTTCTTTTGTTGAATCATAAAATGTTTCTGCAGCTATTTAATATTAAATACATATATACAGATAGATAAATGTTGTTTATTACATTCTTCAGGTTCATCAAGAATTTTTCGGACTTGTTCTTCATCTGGATTAAACGGTTGAATAAAGTCTCCATAAATAATATTTTTAGGAATTTCTTGTTCTGGTGTAATTTCTCTAGGTAAATCTATTTTACGTACTTTTCTTGTTCTTCCAAATTCATCAATATATTCAACCCATGGATTGTTTTCTTCATCTACTTCACTTTCTGAGGATGAACTTGTTTCAAGTTCCTGATGCTCTGCCCATTTTCTATCAAAATCTACTAGTAAATTCTCTGCTGCTACACCTTTTATGTTCATATCATGAGCACCTCTTTTCATCATTTGATATTGAATAGCTTTTCTCTTTAAAGCTATTCTTGATGCTTTAATTTCATGTTCCAAAATATTCTCTTGTTCATATCTATCTTTTGCTGCGCGATATTCTACACCTACATTTGATTTTGTTAATAATGTTTTCTAGCTAATATAAGTCTTTGTTTTTTTTTCTTGTATTTTCTATGCCTTTTTTTCATAAATGTTACTGGATTTATCTAATTTCTTTGATTTTTCTCGTTCAAATTTATCTCGAACACGAGAAAGTTCTGCAAGAAGACCTATAGATGATGCTGAGGATACTGCTATTGTTTCATTGTTTTTTCCAGAAAGGGTCATAGAATTTTTAAAAAAAAATTAGTTTTTAAAAGCCTAAATTAAATTCAATTTTCTGTAAAAAAATATAATTTGTTGAATTATCTTACAATAAGTTTGATAAAATATGACATTTAAAAAAATTAAGTACTGTTTATAATATGATAAATTTTTAAATATTAGTGAAATAAATTAATGCTTAAAATTAATTTTTTATGAAAAGTTTTTTAAAATCTTGAAATATGTATATAAATTTCGATCTTTTGCTCTTTAAAAATATTGATAAATGATAGAAAAAAATAATATTTTTTAAAGTATAAGAAATAATATATATATAATAATTTTATAGTGTAAAAAAAATAAAGATATATTATAATTTGAATAATAGATGAATTTAAGTTTTTTTTTATAGATATTTTCTGAAAGATATTAGAAGTTATTTAACAAAAAGCACTTATTTTTTTATATCTTATTTAAATGTTTTATAAAAATTAATATAGGAGACATATTTATGAATTTGTAGACATTTTATTTTTATAAATTGTAAATTGAAAAAAATAAAATTATAAAAAAATAAGATAATATTAGTTCATTTGTATAAGAAATTGAATAAATTTAAGTTTTTGTTTTTTATATAAATGTAAAATTAAAAAATACAGATAATTTGATGTAAAATATATCAAAAAAGAATGATTGATATTTTGTTTTTTGAATATTTAAAAAGATAATAAATGTATTTCAATAAATAGAAAATTCAAGATATAATTTTATGAGAATTAATAATACTTAAAAGTTTTGAATTTAGTGCAATTTTTAAGTATATTGAATTCAACAAAGTGCATCTAGTTTAATTAAGAGAATTCAATTTAATGCAAATAACCTATTTGGTATTATGTTTTATAAACAATATAAGAATATTTAGTAGAAAAAAATTAATTTTTATTCTGTATTTTAAAGAAAGAAGTAATTTTATTAATTTGTTTTGTATCCATTTTTTTCTGTATTCTAGTATTATCATTTTCAAAGCTTCTCTTATTTTTATTTTTTTCTTTAGGAACTGTATCTTTTTTCAAATAGAAATCAGTTGTAAAGTGATTGATGTTTTGTATAAAGAGAGTGCTAGCTCGATGAGTTTGTAATTTTTGTAAATATAAAGATAAAGGAGTAAAACTATATATTTCAGCAAGTAAGTTAGAATATAAATGAATAGAATGTACTCTTCTGATTGAAGAAGAAGATTTGCATATTTAATGGGTAAATAGTTATTAATTAATTGCATTGCTGTCTTTATACGTGCTAATTGGATAATTTTTCTCAATTCATTGGGTTTTTTTTCGCTATTTAGTTCTTTTCCTTGAATATTATCCATAAAGTTTTTAGTTATAGCTTCAAATTCAATACTTTTGGGTAAATGAGAAGCAACCTTCTTAACTTTAGTTCTCATAATTTTCAGTAAAAGAGATTCGTCAAAACGAAAAAATGATGGAGATGAATCTAGCTCATGACAAATAGAACGAATAGCATGTTTCATTTGAGGGCCTAAAGATGAAATAAGGATAGGAAAGTGGTATTCTGAAAAAAGATCTAAAATATCATCCATAAGAAGATATTTTCCTAAATACTCCGATTTCTAGAGAGGGAATTAGTTATAAGGGAAGAGGTGTCTTTTTTTAATTAATTTCCTTATATGTCTCTTCAAGAACGGGAATTGCAAGAAATACAAGATCGAACGGTGTTGCAAGATAAATAGTACCATCTATTATTAAATAAACTTAAATGAGCTATTTAATATATAAAAAATTACCTTTTACAATATTGTTATTAATAAACCAGCTTCCTTTTTTATAAGAATCATTGACTTTGATTAATTGTAAAAGCTGTGGTTTTTGAATAAGATAGCGAACAGGTATTTGTGTCTTAGGATGCGGAAGTGCAATTATCTGTTCTTCTGTTGTTTTTCCATTTAAAAAATTTCTAGGCTTAATAATTATTTTTGTCATATGTCAAAAAGCTTTAATTTATGGGGGTGTCGTTAAGAATTTATTTGAAACGTTATCGTGTTTATTAAAAATAATTTAAGGTATTGATATTAATTAAAAATAATTTTTGTTATTTAGTTTTGTATGTCTGTCTGATTTTGTATGTGGTTTTAGATTTCGTATTTTGAAATCTGATGACTGATTTTTCTTGTTCATTATTGAAACATAAAACGAAACAAAGCGACGATAGAAAAAGATTTCAATGTCAATCAAGAAATGCACAAAACTTTCTCTCTTCCGAAGAAACCAAGAATAAGCGAAAACGACTGAGCAATGTTTATGTCCAAGTTCCAAGAAGCCCAAGTCCAGGTATAAATGTTTTGACTTGTCAATGTTTGATTAATACGAATAGTAAAATCACTACCCTTGTCTACTAAGAATCTTCAATCTTTCCATGAAAGTATTTTTCTTTGGTTACTTTTTTTTGTTTTTAAATGTTTAGGAAAAATGGATGATAATATATCCTTAAAAAAAACTGTGCATTTGTCTGTTAAACCTTCTAAAACATTTTCGGAAAAGCTTTCTGATCTTAGATCAAAGAAGAAAATAAAGGAAAATATAACGGACATGCAGAAAAGGAGACTTTCTAAAGGCTTTGTAGCATTAAATGAAAAAAATAAATTGGTAGATTCAGAAATTTTTTCGGATTTTCAAAGTAAAGAAAATGTGTTATCATTCTCTTCAGAAGATCCCTATGATTCATATTCAATGCTTTATCTTTCAAAAAGGAATATTTCTCATGATGAATTAAGCTTCTATTTTAAAGGAAAGAAAATCTTTTTATTACCTGAATTATTAAAAACAGTAACGGCACCAACTTACGAGTTTCCTGATCATGACAATGATTGTGTTGTAATTGGTATTATTGCGTATAAGTCGATACCAAAACATATTCAAAATGAAAAAAAAGATGCGAATATAAAGTCAAGATATTGTGTATTGACGTTGACTAATTTAAAGTGGGAAATAAGTCTTTTTTTATTTGATGGCGCATTTGAACGTTATTGGAAGATTCAGGTTGGATATATTATAGCAATTTTGAATCCGGGAATTATGAAACCTAAAAAGGCGTGTTTTCAAAATGAATTATTGCATTAAATAATTTATTGTTAGATAGATTCTGGAAATTTTAGTTTAGTTTTATCTCATGAGTATGATTCATTATTAGAACTTGGTTTATCGCGGGATCTGGGGTTTTGTAATGCCTTAAGACGAGATGGAAAACAATGTACATCATGGGTAGATATACGTCATTCTGAAGTCTGTGGATTTCATGTTGATCAAGGAATGCATAAGATTAGAAATGCGCGAATGGAAGTTGCTACTGGTACACGGCTTTATTCTCCTAAAAAAAGTAAATATATATCGAGTAAAGTAGGCTATAGCAAAGGTCCTAAATCTGCAGAAGGACTTTTGGCTGAACATACGGGCTGGGTTCATGATCCGTGGAATGGAAATGTATTTATGATATCTAATTTTCTTTATGGTTATGAACGTGATGCTTTAGACGCTAAAAGGGCTGAAAGAATGCGATTTCAACATCAGAAACAAACACAAGAATCTAATATGGTTTCCAGACTTTTTGCTTATGAACAAGTTCCTCGAAATGTTCCTGATTCTTTAGAAATTCATGCAAAAGTAACATGTCCTATTTCTTCTGTTTCTTTAGAAAATTCATCCAAATTGTATCCGGAACCTTTTTCCATACAATCTGTTAAGCGAATTGGTTTTAATCCCTACAGTCATTCGGTTTTTCCGTCTAGTTCATCTATTTTACCTATCGCACGTTCATTGTCATCTGATATTTGTTGTAATTCCGATTCTGATCTTGAGATCATTTAATATAATTTGTATAAATTTATGTAAATTTTTCATTTATGTTGATTTTTATTATCGGATGATTTGATTTGACTATTTGTATTAATTAGATTTGTGAAAATTATAATTGAAATATAAAGATATTGGTTGATATTCGATGCTATATAAGCGTTTTATAACGTTTGATTATAAGTTTGTTGTATGTTAGTTTATCTTTAGATAAGTTTTATAGGTTTATCCATTTTGGGACTATTTGTCATCGTATTTAGGTTTTTCTATGCTTCAATTTGAAGCTCGAAAGTACAGTTAATATTGTTTTTTTGGATATGCAGTTTTTAATATTATATACAGGCTAAAAGGAAAATATGATTAATTAGTTGACCAAAAACTATTTAAATATCTTAGATTAGTAATTTTTCTTAATAAATTATCAATAATAAATTGATGATATATTCATGTTATCATAGTGTTATTAAAATGGATAGTAAATCAACTAATTAGAATTTAGTCTCTTCGTTAATTAAAATTGATTAATCTTATCGTTAGTGTTAGGGTTTCCCTAATATGTGTCCTGTATGATGTGTTCCTGATGTTTGCTTTCTAATAGCTGTGGGAAATTGCTACTCCCACTCAGGAACGTAACTTTATTATTTTAACGTTGGTAAGATTTTTGGTCGATTATGATAAATAGCTTCAGGTATCTAAATAAAGGTTTTATTAAAAGAAAGATCCTGAAGCAGAGAAGTTGCGATTGACCGCATATAATTATAGACAGTTAAAATTTGTATACTAATTTGATTAGAGAATTTTGAGGCGTTTTGGTTAAGGTAAATGCGTGTATAAGCGTAAAAAATGTGCAGAAAATGGGTTTTTATGCATATTAGACGCGCATACATATATAGGAAATCTAAAGAATATGTATTTAATATTGAATAGATGCCAAAAGACGCGAAATCAAGAGGAATTAAAAAAGTTTCAGGAAAGCGGGTGAAAAAAGGTTTTTCTAAGTGTTGAGAAAGCTGTGATTTATATGTTTTAGATCCAGATGCTCCTAAAAGAGGGTTGTCGGCCTATATGTTTTTCGCACAAGAAAACAGGGAATTGGTAAAAACAGAGAACCCGGATGCAACATTTGGTAAGAATTTGTTTATATTTTTTAGGAGGATTAGTAAACGGGAATATAGGTCAGATTGGTAAAATTCTTGGTGAAAGATGGAAGAATTTGTCTTCTAAAGACAAACAGGTAATATTGTTAGATTTATGTAGTTTTTTTAATGTGTATATATAGCCATATGAAAATAGAGCTAGAAAAGATAAGGAACGATTTGAAAATGAGAAATCTCAATGGCGTGATACTCATGTGGCATGTACGGCACATGATGATGAATAATTGTGCTTTATATAGCAATATGATTGTTTTTTATTTGATGAATGGCATGTTCGTAAGATATAAATATATATATACATTTCATTACTATGTTGGATAATTTTTCGGTTTCGATTACTGCTTGTTTTGTTTTTATCTTTTATTGCTTAATTGTTTACTTTTATTGAATTTTTTTTATATGGGGTATTTCTAGGTTATATGATTATTTTAAGAGTTAATGGTATATAATATGCCCTAGAGTATAAAAAAAGTATTCTATATCCTTTAGCCTGTTTGATTTGTCGTTTGTCTATTTTTGAATACAATGATTGTTTTAATTGCTTTGCAAAATTATAGATTGAAATATTAATGTTTTGAACAATGTTGTGTTATTTTTGATTGGAAATATTCTATGTTTAGTGCTTAGGATATAATATTAAGTATCCTTTTAACAAAATATTAAATTAGTATATTGATTGAGATTTTATGTATCGTTTGAAAATGTTCCGAGTATGTAATTTCTTGCGTTTATTAAAAATGTGTATTAATTTTTAATAAACAAATAGCTGTTTGTTCATTTTTGGAATTAATAGAGGATACGAATATTATTTTTTGATATAGTTTAATTTTAAAGTGTTGTTTGATGTTGTTTTGAAAAAAAAGAAAATGTTATATTTTTGAAATATTTTGGATTATTTTATTATAAAATCCCTATAAATATTTATGATATTTATATTATATAAATATTATTTTAAATCAATTTTGTAGATCGTTCAGGATATATGTGTTATTGTAGTATTATTATTAAAATTGTATAAAGTCTCGAAAAATATATTTAGTTATTAAAAAAGTATTAAAAAGTTGATATTTTAGAATTAACAAAAGTTTTAAACTTTTTTAAAAAAAATAAGGTACAGACATGTGGAGTTAAATATATTTAAATTATAATTATTCATTTTTTTATGTTTTTTTTTAAAAAAAATTATGAATTACTCTTGTTTATGAATATTCTCAAGGATCAAATGTTTCGAATTAATAAAGTTTGTTATTTAACTTGCTTTTTCAAATAATAAATATTTATCTTTTAATGTATTTAAAGAATTGTCAATAAATAAATATTGTAAATTTAATGAACTTACAAATTTTTTATTATGGAATTTTAGAAATATTTTAGTAAAATTATATGCTTTGTTCAATACATTTTTAAGTTGTTTTCAATTTTGATGATTATTAAAGACACACTTTTATATGTTATGTAATTTTAAGATATTATAAAAAATTTTATGTCCTTATAAATTTTTGTGTACTTTTTATAATGCAAAATAGATTTATGTTTAGTAATTTTTTATTTTTCTTATTAAAGAAATATATTGAAATTTTTTTGAAGTTGTCTTAAAGTTAAGATTTTATTTTTTAATAATATTTTTTGAAAAATGATTTTTGTTTTCAAAATTATAGTAATATGTAGTTTTGCTTCAGCAATTTTTAAAGTTATAAATTTTATGTTTTAATCTACTAAGAAATTATTTTAATATTTTGATTCAAAAAAAGGATTACTATTAAGGATAATTAAGAAAATAGTTTATAATACCGATATAACTAACGGTTAATTTTGTGATAACAGTCTTTTGGCTACTAAACGGTATAAAATGATGTTTCGTAAATACAAATATCGTTGGAGCAGTAATCTATATAATGATTAATTAGAAAGATTTTAAATATATTTTTTAAAAGAATTCGATAAAAATGTTTAAAAATACATTTGCATATAACTTTAAGTAATTTTATTGAAAATATGTTTAAATATGAATATCTATGTATTTATTATGGTTAAATAAGAGCTCTAGAATTTTTTTATAAGATTGAGTATATATTAAAATTATTTATGTTAAATTTTGTATCTTTATATTTATTTTATTGATATTTTTAAAGACCTAAGTTGTTTTTATGATTTAAGATTTATAAGTATTTGTATAATTTTTTTGAAATTATCTATTAATATTAATTATATAATGTTATAAAAAAGTATTATGAAAATGCTATATTTTCAAAATTGAAAAATATTTTATAGATAATTTGTTATAATATATATAATTTATATTAAATAGTTTCATATTTAAATTATCTACTTGAGAAAAATCTATGTAATTTTATTGTATTTTCATGAAACTGAAAGAAGTTTTCATATATATTTTGTTTTTCTTGCATTTAATATATAAATATATTTAAAGTTATTTACTAAAATATTATTTTATAAGATTTATATTATTTTAGATTAAATTGATTTTTTATCGTATTGATTGATATTTTATGGTTTTTAAAAAGGTTTTGGCTTGTGTTTTACTAATATAAATTAGTTTAATTTTTGATATAAAATTAGATTATACAATACTAAAGGTCAAGTATTAGTGATAATTATTTATATATGATTTATATTTATTTTAATTTTTATGGTAATGGTTTCAGAAATAGATGTTTTTGAGCATCTTTCTTTAAGAAATATAGAAGACCATCCATTAAAACTTTTTTCTGCTGCAAAATGCGAGAAAAGACCTCTATATATAAGCGGACCTATGGTTAGGTATTCAAAATTACCTTTTCGTTCTCTTGTTCGTATTTATGGTGTTGATTTGGCATATACTCCAATGATGGTTGCAAAAGAATTTCTCTTTCATTCTAATGCACGTTATTGTGATTTTTCTACAAATTTGGATGACAGGCCTGTTGTATCTCAGTTTGCCTCTAATGATCCTATTATTCTTGGACGAGCTGTAGAGATAATTTCAAATTATGTTGATGGGATTTCTTTGAATTGTGGCTGCCCTCAATCATGGGTTTGTCAAGAAGGTTTGGGTGCTCATTTGATGCATGATCTACAGAATGTTTGTGAAATGGTAAAAGCTGTAAAGGAGCGTTGTGGTAGACAAATGTGTGTTGAAGTTAAAATAAGAATTCATGGAGATTTACGGTTTATATTTATTTTGTTTTTTTTATTTCTTGTAATATTAGGCTAGAAAAACGGTTGATTGGGCACAAAAAGTTCAAGCTGCTGGTATTGATTATATAGTAGTTCATGGACGGCGACGAAATCAAAGATCATCAGAACCTGTAAATCTAAATGCAATAAAATTAATAAAAGAATCTCTCAACATTCCCGTTGTAGCAAATGGCGATGTTTTTACCTTTTCTGATGTAAATAATATAGCAAAATATACTAACGCAGATGGTATATATTTTAAATTGTTTTGTTTCTTTTATAATAATTTAAATAGGAATAATGTCTTCAAGAGGAATATTGGCTAATCCTGCTTTGTTCTCTGGTTTTGATACTTGTCCATGGTCTGCAATTGAAAGGTTTATAGAATATTCATTATCATATGGCTTGAATTTTCATTTATTTAAATATCATATATTAAAAATGATGGGGAAAATATTAAATAAAAAAGGTTTTTTTGTTTTTTAATTGTGTTGAGAATTAAGTGTTTTTAGAGAGTTGTGAATTATCGAATCAGATGAGTATTGCTGAAATACTCGATTGGATTGATGAGAGATTTATCCTCAGAAGGCCCGGAGATTCTGAATTTGGAAATATTCATACATATCAAAGAAAATTAGTAATATAAGTTTATAATTTGTTATATATATATTTATTATTTATTATTTTTATCTTAAAACTATAAGCTGATATAGTTTGGGTAGAATTTTGTAATAAAAAATAAGATACAATAGTTTATAAGATATTTATATTATTAATTTTAGTGATATATTAGTTTTTCTGTTCTCAAAACATGGTTTCAATTTTTTTTATTGTAATTGTAAATGTTTATTTTTGAAATATGGTATATTTATAAAAACTATTTGAATTTTCTTTTCTGATAAGTATTAACAATTCAAAATTATTGTGAATATAATTAGCCTTTAATAAATTTTGGAAAATATTTTGAGAAATATGTAACTTTAAAAATAATGTAATATTTAAATAATATATGAAATTAAGAGTTAGTAAATTAACATTAGTTATTCTATTATGCCTTTTGTTAAATTAAAAGACTTAGTTAAATTTTTTTACAAAAATAAAATGTTCATGATTATAATATGTTTTATATAGTATCTTTTTAAAAAATAAATTTTCGATTTATATCATTTTTTAGAAATATTAATATATAAATAATTTTTTTAAAAAAAATAGATTTATTAACTTTTTCTATTAAATCTATTTTATTATTAATTATATTAAAAATAAGACAGAGTTTTTGTAATTTTTAAAATTTATGTTAATTGGAATATTCATTCATGTAAATGCAGAATTTTAATAATATTATAAATAATATTAATTTAAGAATATTTGAAATTATAAGTGTAAATGATGTTATAATTATATAATGTATGTATTTTTGAATATTAAATATATTTATAATATTTTTTAGTTTAAAGGTATTTACAAATTTTAAATTTTTATTATTAATGTTTTTGATATAATTATAATAGTTTAGAATTTATTTCAAAAAGCTTGTGAAAGAGTTTAATAATTTCTTATGTATTAAATTATTTTTTACTTTTCTAGATAAGTGGACATGTCATTTTTATAAATAATTTAAGAAAATATTATATTTAAAGATTATAAGATAAAAATATTATTAAAAGAATTTTAAAAGTTTAATTCTATTTAATTGATATTATTTATTTTGAAAAAATAAAAATGTATGTACGTTTATTTTTTTCTATTTTTTTGTAAAGAATTATTTAATAAAATATAAATTAAAGCTTATTTTGTTAGAGAATGTGTTTATCAGTAAGAATATACTTGAGGTATAAGTATTTCTGCCCAATTACTTTGAAAAAACATTATTGCACTCTAAAACCTATTAATATTTGGTAACTTTAGTTTTTAAAATTTTACTGTAAACACTGCAATAGATAGTAGAATAGTTTGGTTTTCTGTTGTTTTAATTTTTTCTATAGCATTTTGAATAATGTTTTTATTTTTTGTTGAAAAAATTTTATATTTTTTGTTTGACATCTTTTTAGACTTTTATTTAAATTGTTTAAAGTTTTTGATGCTTTGAAATTATATAAAAAATTAATATATTTTGATATTTTTTATTATATAAATAATATAAGAGTTGCTTATATAAAAATAACATATATGAATAGATTATATATTACTAAATGTTATTTCTATAATTTTTGTAAAATTATTTGATTTGAATGTAATTTTTTATAAATGTTATGGGATTTAATAAAGATGAAATATTCAGAATTGTAAGAAAATAGAAACATATTAGAATTTTTTATTAAATAAAGTAAAATAATTTTTGTATTTTTTTTCTTGAATTGTATTTTTTATGAAGATTTGTATTTAGTATATCGTGACTTTAGGGAATTATTTAGACTTTATTAAGAATGGATTTTATGGAATGAAATGCATTCATGAAACAAAGATAATTTTTTTAACAAAGAGGCTATAAAAAAGATAATTGTTCTTAAAATTCTGATTTGAATGCAACTTTTTTTAATGAATTCTTATATATCTTTGTTTTAAGGCTTCTTTTTGGTTTTTGCTTACTTTAATATTATAATTTATCTTTTTAACTAAAAATTTTTTTATGTATAATGGTCTATATAGTTTTGATTCTGTAGTCTTATTTTAGACTAATATATATTCTTGTTTTATTTATTTGAAGTGTTTGTATAGACTTTATTTATTATTTTTTATAGATCTATAATTTTACCGTTATTTTAGATAGTAATAATTATAACATTTTTATTAGATAGAAAGTATCTTTACCTTTATGAGGATTAAAGTTTTATACATTTCTTCAATAGTAAAATTTTTAAATTTGTAAAATTTTTTTTCTAAATTTTTTTATGTTTTCTGATATTCACTTCGAAATTTTTATATAGTAGAATTAAATAAAGAATTTTTATAGTTAAATAAAAAAAAGAAGTTTTAAAAATATATTTCTATAGACTTTTAAAGTTTAAAGTATTTTGAAATCTATTTGTTAGTGAAAATCAATATATGAATGTATTATAAATTTTGTTCTGTTAGTAATTTGGAATAATTTTAACAAATAAAAATAAATAAAATTATAAATATTATTATCTTTTTTCAAAAAAAATGTATTATTCGGATTTTATTAATACTTTGAATAGCATTTTTAATTTTGATTTGTTTAAATAAATAAATTGTATTTATAATTTTTATATTGCATTAATTAGATTAATTTCTATATATTAAATTGTCTTAAAAAAATGTATATTCTAAGATTTGATCATTCTTTTTAGGAAAACATTGAAATAATATAATTTTTAGTCATCGTCTAAATTAGGATTTTTTTCAAGATTACTGTTTTTGTTTTTTAATATTCTGATGATCATTATTTTTTAATTCATCTAATTTTTTTTTAAATACAACTTTATTTTGATCTTTAGATGTATTTAAAATAAAAGAATCTTCATTTTTTCGTTTAACTCCTTTACTTTGATCATGAAATAATTCTTTTGTTTGATCAGAAGTTTTAGGAAAGTCATTTTGTAATGGTACTTTTGTAGTATCTGATTGTAAAGCTGGATATAATCCTCGCATTGGTATGGATTCATATAGATTAGTCATTATTTTACATACTTCTTTATAAAGTTTAGTATATTTCATAAAATTGTCTTTTTTACCTTTTATTTCGTTAATATCCACATCTATAACTTCCCACCATGATCTATTCCCTATCGAATTAATTACTGTTGATGTATGTTTAGTTCCAAAATAAAATGCAGCTGCTGCAATAATATGGGGTTTATAAATTATTGGAATAGCAGTTCTAATGCTAAAATTATATGAGATTCATGTTAAGCTTTTCGATAGAACTTTGATTTACCTATCATTTATAAAAGCCCATGCAGATTTCGCTGTATCTTGTTTGCTACCAAAATGTTTTATATATTTTAAAAGATCTTTATAAGGATGATCAATTGTTAAATCGAAACATAAAGCTTCCAATAGTATTTCTTCATTGTATATAATCACATCTCTCCATCTCCAATATTCTTTAGATTGTTCATCAATTACAAGATCTGGATTTTTTTGTCCAACTTTTGCACATGCGATAATTATATTCCTTAATTTCCTACATGATTCTTCTACTTTTGTAGCTAAAAGAATACATGTTGCTGCAATTTCCTATTTTTGTTAATTTTACATAAAAAAAGTTTATGTTAACATAATAGTGATATTTAGCTAATGAAAAACGCATATAAAAACGATGAAGAAAAACTGCTGCTGTAGAAAGTGTAAGTTGAGGTCTAGTTAATTAGATTTTGTTTCTTTTCAAAAAAAATATGTTTACAATTTTAATCTAGCGCCTACTTGTATAATGAAATTAACGCCTTTACCTCTATCTATTTGTTCTTTTTCTAAACTCCAGCCGTCATTTACAGATGGTGTATATTTGAAATCTTCCTTATCAAAATACCATTTCCCTTTATAAGAGGAATAGCCCATGTTTAAATAATATTTTAAGAATTTTTTGTTATATTTTAATTTTTCTAGTGTTTTAGAATAGATAAAATCTTTTTGTTAAAATATAAAATTTAAATAATAAATCATATAAGAAACATACAATAATGCTGTTTTCTTTCTAGAATTATAATAAAATATTTTGTATTTTGAAATTATACATATTAAAAAATGTTAGTAAATTTACATTTTTTTTAAATTTTGTTAAAATTTAAAAGTTTATAGTGTATTTATTGTTTTAAAATCGTTAAGAAGGGCTCGAACTTTATTGCACATAGATTTCTCCCCTTCGCGAAGCCATATACGAGGATCAAAAAACTTTTTATTTGGCTATAATCTAATTAAAATACTTTTCAATATAAATTATATTACTTTATTTAATCCTTCTGGATTTCCAACTTGAGACATTAAATATTCTTTTTTAGATAAGATATAGTCACGAACGCCTTCTAAATAACCGAATTGGGTATCCGTATCAATATTTATCTACATTAGAAATTAGTAATATTTTAGATATAGATAATATTATACTTTAACCACACCGTTTTTAATAGCAGCGTGATATTCTTCAAGTGATGACCCTGATCCTCCGTGAAATACAAAAAATAGAGGTTTCTCGTTACATCTAAGTTTTTGTTTGGCATAATCTTGATGTGCTTTTAAAAGTTCTGGACGAAGAAATACTCCTATTTTTTTTTATTAAAAAATATACATATATTGAAAAATAATAACCTCCTGGAGCATATACACCATGAACATTACCAAAGGCTGCTGCAATAGAAAAATAAGGTGAAATGGCTGATAGAGCAGAATAAACATCAAAAACATCTTCAGGTCGTGTGTATAGTCTGTTGTATTTAAAAATATAAAAAAATATTATTAGTAATATTACTTATTATTGCTAACTTCTTCATTATTAATTCCATCTTCTTCACCCCCTGTAATACCCTTAATAAATAATCAGTATAGAATTATAGAAAAATAAGAAAAATTCACAATTTCCATTTCAAGCCATTGTTTCATTGGTGCTATACGTTGAAGGTATCGTTTTGTAAGTTCAATATTAGATTCTTTAGATTCTTCAGATAAATCGATCATATGCGAACTAATAAGTATATATATATTAATACATATCTATTTAAGAACACTTAGGATGTACCTGAAGAGAGGTTCTTTATAAATTTTGAAATATTTTTCATCTGCATCGAGCATGCCATCTAGCCATGGTAGAAGTTTTTTGGAACAATGATCAGTATGCAAAATTACTGGAATATCGTAAAAAGGAGCAATAGATCTTACAAAATAAGCAGCAGAAATAGCACCGGCAATGGATGCTTGTTGTTTATCGTTGTTAAGACTTTTTCCCGCCTAGAATATTAAAATGTTTTATAATTTATATATTCCTTACAAAATAAGCAGCACCTCCTTGTGATATTTGAATGATAATAGGCGAGTTTGTACTTTTTGCTGCTTCTAAAACAGCAATAATGGTTGATGATGATGTGCAATTCTTTAAATTTGTTAACTTAAGTTTTCAGAAAATATAATTTGAGCTTACAACTGCCGGAATAGCAAACTCATTGTCCTGTGAAATTTCTTGTTAGTCTTAATATTTTTGCTTTTTGTAATTTAAATACTTTTGCATATTTAAAAAGTTTAAGTACATTATCACCAGTGATAACCCCATTTGGAACTATACTAGATATTCCCATAGTTTGTTCCTACAGTTTGTCTATGCTTTATATTAATTTTTGGTTTAATTATTTTAAACCATAAATGTTTACTTTTAATTAGAAATAAATTTATATTAAAATTAATGATTCGATGAAATTTATTCGTTTAAATGGTATTTATTGTTTTAAGATTTAAACAATAAATTTTTAAAGCTCAAGTTTTCAATATATATATTTGTATGTATATATGTATTTATATGTATATTTAATGAAAAATATGAATTGTATTAATATATATTGCTATAAAAATATTTAAATTTTTAGAATCACATGTAGAAATAGTTATTGAGAAAATAAATATTAACGCTTTTAGAAAATCTATATTAAATTTCAGCTATACTATTATACTGTATGTTTAAAATTAAATGTCATCATAATTGATTTAGATTTTTTTTTATAGTTAAAATAAATATTTATGATAAATTAATATATTTGTTTGAAAAAATTGATACTTTTTATATTATACGAAATTTTTTAGATTTTTATATATTATGTATGCATTAATGAGTCTTACATGATTATAATAGTTATGTTTATTTAAAAAACATATCTTTATAAATATTATTATTAATTTATACCTAAAAAAATTATAATATTTTAAGTTTTTATAATTTAGTAATTGTATAAAATTTTTTAATAATTCTTATATGATACTATTTATTAGTTATTTATGAAAATTTGGTGTATTTTATATGTTAAAATTTTATAACATATGATTATTTAAGATTTTTTATATAAATTGAACTTTTTTTGTGAATTTTAACATAAAATTATTTTATTTAATTTTTAATTTTATATAAAAGATTAAATTTGTTTTTAGATATAGCTTTAATGTATTTCCATAGATGATTGTAATAATTTTATACGGAATTATAAATGTTTCATATTTTTAAACATTTTTTAAAGTGTTAGAAAAAATATTTTAACTTAAAAGATTTATTATTTTTAATTTATTGATTTTTCTTAGATTAATATCTAGTAGAGTTATTAAATAAAATGTTAAATAAAAACTATCTATCTTTAAGAATGAAAATATTTAAAAGTTATTTTTGAGAAATATATATATGTACAACTTTAAGAAAAAACATTATATATGTTGATAAAATATTTCATTTAGTTTTATTTATGTAATGTATATTCATAGTAATACTATTTTTTCACAATTATTAATCTTTTTGAGTTATAACAGCCAAAATTCTGTTTATGTTATGAATTTGACTGATTGAAAAAAAAATATTTTATAAACTTATTTTTAAAGTTATATAAAGTTTTCTCAAAAAAAATCTAATATCTAATTGTTTTCAATATATATAGAAATATAAGATATTCATGTTTATATTTCAAATAAAGGTATTTTCTATTGATTATTTATTTACACATTTTTTATATTTTTTTCTAGAATGAGTTAAAATATATATTTGCATGTTTACTTAATATTAAAAAAATTGAAAGATATTTAATAAATGATATATTAAAAGTTATTTTTGATATTTATACATAATAATTATAAAATAATGATTCTTAATAATATACATATATATTGTCTTTGTTGATCTTTAAAATAAAAATTTAAATTTTTGTAAATTAAAATTATTGAATCGATTTAGATGTTTAATGTATTATGACTGAAAAAGAAATAATAGAAATAAGATTATCTAGAATAGAAAACATTGTTTATGGTTCGAATAATATAGCCTCAGATGAATTTATTTCATTAAATATACCTTGTTTTGTAGATTTCATTGAAACAAAAGTTAATAATTTAGTAAAAGAATCGGAAGTTTTAAAAAAAATGATGAATTTTCGTATGTATATATTTCGATTTATCTAGCATTCACACTTTTATAGTTAATAGCTACTCTTTTCTTTTGGAAGAAAAGGTTTATTCTTTGTTTAAATCATGTAATACAATTCGAAATGAAAAAATTCGATTAATTTTTTTAAATTTACATTTATATAATAATGTTTTGTCTCAAATGCTTTCTATAAAAGAATTATCTATACCAGATTCAAATATATATTCTCAAGCTGCTTCTAAAATTCCACAGTTTCATATATTGTTAATGACTATTAAATCTTTTGAAATTCAATTGAATCATTTATCAAAAAGAATAGCAAAAATCTTGGAACTTTGGTATGAAATAGGTATAAATGCTGTTAACGACTGCTTTTTGGAATGGGATGAAAGAATTAATAATATCAATTTAAGACTAAAAAAGCAAATGTCATCAATTTATGAATAATAAAAAATCGATATTAGAATAAAATAATTAGATGTTGAATATAACTGCATTTTAAAACATCTATTGTTCAAAATGCTATTAAAAACATATAATATTTGAGATTCGTAGACTTATTAAGATGCATAAATTATAAAATATGGTAGTTAAAAATTATGTTGCATTGTTTTTTTGTTTATATAATTTTAAAGTGTTGATAAAAATAAGTATATTTCCCAATTATATATAAATAAATATTAGAATCTTATCGGAAAGTTATATATATGTTTGTCTCTGAAACTCTATCTGACTTCAATATTGCTTACAAAAAATGTAAGAAATTAGTATGCCGATGGAGTAATGATTTAACGATTTTTTCTATGTATTCGAACTTAAAGGCATAGTTATGTATTGATTATTTAAATTTACCTTTTTAACATTAGGCTTGTTATATCTTAAAAATTTTCAGTTATCTAATAACAATGCATGTATATAAATAAAAGTTCATCATTTCAGATATTAACCATTATTTGATAAAATAGTTGATGTATTTATTTTAGATTCATAAAAACTAGAAAAATTGTTTGATTGTAATTGCATTTCTTCAGGAACGAAATAAAAGTTGCTATATGAATCAATAGTTTTAGAGTTTCTGTAATTATCTAATGAAACTGCTTCTGGTGTAAACTCAGATACTTGATCTTCAGACAAATATTTGCACGGGATATTACAAGATTTTTCTGAGTTTGATATAAATTCTTTATGAAATTCATTAAGTTCTTTTTCTTCAGCAATGGCTAATTCACAAGAAACATCATCTTTTGCTAAAGGAATAAATTGCGGTATAAATGAAAAATTAGAAAAACTTTCGCTATCAGTACTCTCTTTTTCGTGATAAATAGAATATGGTGAACAATTTAAAGATGTTTTTGTTTTTTGGATATAATGACCTTCTAAATTGCAAATGTTTTGATCTCTTTTCCAAAGAGGGAAAGGTGAATGAAATATATCTTGAGAAGAAAGTAAATGATTTTCTTTGACTACAGGATAATACTTCATTAGTCCATCAGGACCAATACCTGAAATATAGTAGAAAAATGTGTGGCTTTTTGAATCATAATATATAGATTTATCAGGAGGATTAGAAAAATATAGAAATTCAAGACCATAAGTATTCAATGAGAAATAATTCATATAATTCGAGCATTGTTGATACTGAAATCTTTGAATATTATAATTATTTTTATAATAATATGTGTCGTTTTTCGGATGTAGTGCATTACTTGAATAACTAGATTTCGAAATCTGATAATATAAGGGATGAGAACATGGATTAATTTTATAAATGTTTTCCTCATTAGTAAAAATATAATCAGCACAAACTTCTTTAAGATCACAATGATTTGCTATAAGATGAAATGCTCTACGGAATTCAATTTGAAGACCTTTCACTGTTGTATCATCCGCCGTATTTCCAAGATTTCTTTTCGTGTTGAAAGGTTCTTCTACACATAAACGATTATTTTGAGTTAAATGCCATCCTTTTGCTGACTTCGAAAGATAATGACCATGCCTAACAGATATAACGCAATGATCATAATCGAATTCATACGCATATCTTCGAAAAAATGCAAATAATAAACCTCCTAAACTTTCCGTATTTTTTTCACCAAAGCCTTTGAGTGCATCTATATCATCAAAAAAACTAACATCTATTCCCTCAATCAGACTACTTTCATTTTGCTCATGAGGAAGCTGATGAAGAGATGGCAAAATAGGAGGCTTTCTCATTTGTAAAAAATTAATTATCATACATATCCAAGTGTATGAAGATAATGTTCCTCCACCAGCTGTTTATATAAATAAAAATTAGATTCGCAAGAACTTCATACCAGCATCATTTAGAATTCTTTTTTTGGCCCAATATTTAATAATCATGGCTAATGGCCTTACACGAGGATCTATTTCAACATATATTTTAATCATTCGAGTATTTTCAAGAGCTAAGGTGTTATTGATATTCATATCACAGGCAACAGAACTAATATGTTTAAAATATAATTAAATAATACATACGTGTAAACTTACAGTTTAGGATCCCAAATTTTTACAATCGGTACTTTAGCATGAGGTACGCATACAACTCTTTCCATGCCATCTAATAAGATAAATATAATTAATAATAGTAAAAAAAATACATACAATTAGCAAGCACTTTCGCCAATTTGCATGTATTTGCATGTTCTTTTTCTATTGTTGTTATACAAACATCCACTAATAAAAATAAGAAAATGTAATCAATTATGAAAAAAAAATGCTTGCCATCAGACTCACTAGTACAAAGCTGATTTACAGTAGAGCCGAATGCCTGTACTGTTATTTTTTTGTCGGGCCATTCTTTTTGAAGAATAGTAGTTAATTTTTTCAGGAACTTTGTCCAGCGACTATTATTTTCTGAAGATGGTAAAAGAGTCTTTTTAGAGATTAGTGGACACTAAGGAACAATGAAAAAAAGTTTACTTCATAAAGTTGTAGTATATCACTAGATATTAGATCTTCATTTTTTGTTGAAAGGCTTGATCTAGTCTTCCATTCGAATATGTCTATTGGTCTCTCTATACAAGAAGAATATGGAATTCGTCGCCTTGAGTTCACAAGTGCTGTTTCATACGGACATTGAGGATATGTAATTAGGGGCATTTTTGAAGGTATAGTAGTTAGAGATTCCGATACTGAAGAACAAGGCAAAAAATCCCTCAATGAAGATATATTCTGGAGCTCTTTCTTATTTGATTGTTCAGATATTGATGGTAATGAATGAGATATAGAACTAGAATAAATTTTGTTGTTTAATTGAGATACAGATTGTGATAATTCTAGATGTTTAGAATAGTCTTTTTCTATACACTCTGCATTAAACTTGAGGCATTCTTTTGTAGTTTCCATTTTAATATTATATTTTTGAAGTTTCTAAAATAAGATGTGTTATTCTTTTATTTTCTAATGCTTTTTAATTATTTTCCTCCCTTTTTTCTGAAATATGAAGCCCTTTAACAAATGACAATGATTTGTTAGTAAATAATGTTACTCTTACAATTGAATAATCAAAAATTCTTTAGTTTATCTTTAAAAAATATATTTGTTTTTACTTTTTGTTTATTTTTTAATTTTTAGCTCTAACTTGCTTAAATCTCTTTTAGTGTATAATATTATATTATTTAAATCGTAATAATATGTTTTTATGCATTTACTTTTTTTTTATTTAATTTTTTTTTATAATAATAATGTAACTCGGATAAAAATATGTTTAATGCTTTTACAAATGTTCCGTCGTAATACGTTTTATGATATTAGGGCTAAATAAATAATGTCGGATCATTTCTATAAAATATTATTTAGTGAACAAAAATAAGGCTAAAAAAAATATTAAAGATCTTTTATTATATTCGATTAAAATTTTATTTTATTGATTTTTAGGTTTGAAATTGTTTAAATAAATATTTAATAAGTTATGATAAATAATATATTTAGATAAAAAGTTATAATGTTCTTAAACCATAAATAATTTCAATCATTACAAAAATCATAAACATATATCTATTGAATCTTTATAAATAATTTAAGAAAATATTTAGGAATATTCAACGCATAATAAATATCTTATTTTTAAATAAAATTATAAATAATCTAAATTGATTTTTCATTAGCATTTGAATAATTTATGATGTTTAATATTAAAACAAATTTTATAAAAATGAAATATAAAATGATATATTGAAATATTTAAATATTTATTGAATTGTATATATTGAATGACATTAATATTGTAATTTATGTAAAATATAGAGATGTGTTAAGTATATATTTTGCTATGTTTTTTTTTATTTTACATGTGGAGTTATATAAAATATTTTTAATTTAATGTTATTTTTCATTAATAATAATTAATAGTAATATCATGTAATATAACTGGTATTTAATTGTTATATAAAAATATACCTATATATAATGATTTTATATTTTTTTGATGGTTTAATAATAATAATAATATGAATATATACTTTATATAAATAGTGTTATACATATTCTTTTTATAACATTTTGTATTTTTATATATTTTTAAAAGTATATATTTTGACAAAAAAAAATAAAGTTAATAAATTATAAAGTAAAAAACAAACTATTTTTTTCCTGAAAAATAGTTTGTTTTTTAGTGATTCTTTTTTGTTTATAAAATATTTTGATAATTTTAATATTTTTTAGGGTAATACTGTATATATTTTCGTAGAACAGCGATTGTAAAATTTTAGGCTTTTTTTTTATAATAATTTTCTCGGGAATTCTTTTATTTTTCTTTTCTTAAGTCCGTAATTTTTAGATACTCGTATATATTATAGATAGATTTTGATAGTATTGATTGTATCAAAAGATTTTAGTTAAATTTGAGTTTAATAGTGACAAGAGAAAAAGGAGACTTTAGAAAAAAATATATAGTAAGGATATTTATCAATTAATAGTATGGTTTCTAAGAATACCTTCAACAGATTTTTGGAGTTATGTCTTGTGTTGAAACTTTGTTAGGTCATCCTAGATCATATTATGATTTGAAAAGTATCATTTATGCATTTATGATTTTATTAATTATTAATGCTTGTAAGTGATCCCGAATTCTTTTAGTGATGATATTCCTTTTAGTTCTCAATTTGATGGTAATACTTCTTTTTTTTTTTGTCTATCTTATTTTTCTAGATGTCGATAAAGCGATAGAAAATTTAGTTAAATGTGGAAAATTATTTTTTTGGAAAAATTCTTTACAATTCGCTGCACGATCTTATTCTGAACATGGTAGATTTAATATCAATTTTTTGTGTCTAAATTGTTTAGATTATCGTTCTTCATATCCTTTGATTGGTCGGCAAACAGGTATTTATGAATTAGAACATATGCATTCTCAACCTGCCGCAAATCCCTTGTCTTATCATGCAAATCAGCATTATTATAACCAAAGAACAGCCAGTCATACTGAACAATTTCCATTGTCTCGACGGAAAAACAAATCTTATAGTGAGTGTAGCATTTATACTGCTTTAGAACGATCTGGTATAATTTAGATTTGTCTTTATTTTATGATAATAGTAGTAGGTTCTGAACAATTACCATTTTCTCGTGAGAGAATTAAAACTCCCTTAATAAAGGATGGCATTCCTGCTGCAAATGATGATATGATGTATTCGAAATTTTCAGAGACCCCAAGGGTTTTGCCTGATTATATATATGAAGAGCTAGGTTTGAAGAATTCTTCAATATCTACGTTATTTTTGCCTCGAGAATCGTCATCACATATATATCCTTTTACATGTTTTCAGGAGTATTCTACAAATTTAAATGCTGCTGTCGAAAGTCGGGCTGGAAATAATGTTATTGGTATTGGTGATTCTGTTAAGAAAAGTTTGCCATTTTTTTATAGGAAAAAAAATATCATGGAAAATAATGAAGTTTTATCTTTAGTATCTACAAATAAAGTTAAAAATATCTTGGCGCCTATTGGGACAAAGTCATCTAGTGTATCATTATCTGTTGATCCGTTAAATCAACAAGTTCAAGATACATCTACTGTTGTGAAGCCATTACAATATTCTTTCTCTAGTGGAAAAGTTTTGAAGAATGATATGTATAATGGTATTTTTCTCAAAAAATATATGGGCTCTGGGAAATCTGTTCCTTGGAATGGTCGGATTTGGAGTGATGATGCTAAGAATCTTGGTATAACTTCGAATAACAATGGTTTTGGACTAAATGTTTTGTGTTAAATTTATATTTTTTTTGAAAAAAAAATATTGTGGTGTATTTTCAATTTGTTGTAATGGTTTTTTTTGAGCATTATATGATATTATAGTTGCTTTTTACATATAATGTTTATTTAACTTGATTTTGATATTGGTATTAGAGTGGGACATTAAGTAATAAAAAGAGAAAAAGTATATTATATTGATATTTATGTTTATTAGGTAATTATGGCTTGTGATATTGGTGATTAATGTTTTTTGGTGATTTTTTCTATATTTTATTAGTAATCAGTGGTGTTATTTAAAATAATAGATGTGTATGTTTATATGTTTAAAGGGGGCTTAATGATTAGAAATACTTGGATTAAATGATTTACTTGAATGATTTATTCTTGGTAGAAATGTTAGGTTATATTGCTGAGTATCTTGAGAAATAAGGATGGAACTGTTCTATTGTTCATTTTCAATGATTTAAGAGGTTTTAATACGCATGCAATATATATATTACATACATATATTAAGCAAAAATTTTATAGAAATTAATGCAAATAGGAAAATATATCTATGACAAATATTTGTTTATATTAAAGAATAACAATTTATTAACGAACAATAGCAATTATAATATGGTTAAGAAAATACTGTGTTTGGTAATTAGTTTATTTGAAATTTAAAGCAAATAATGGTAATTTGGTTATGGTATATTTTTTTCATATATTTGCCCTGATATTATTAAATGTTGTTCTTAATTACTGAATGATTGTCAAAACTGGGTTTTAAATATAGTATTATAATTATATATATTGCTTATAAGTTTAATTTTATTTATAGCTTGAATATATTGCTAAGCATGAATAGTTTATGTTTGATACATTTTATATTCTTGGGCGCTAGAAATAATGATATAATTGATCAGTTATGCATAGGTAATCTGTATTTTTTTTCTACTTTTGTCGATATTTTTATTAATATTATTACTTATGGCATTTGATCATGAATTTTTCTATGTATATCTTATTTCTATAAACTTAAGATTTTAACATTTCTATTTTTATTTTGGTTTTATTACTGATAAATATATTATTTTTATTATTTTATTAGGTCTTTTACTTATTTTTTTGATAATAGCGAATTACTAGTGTTTGAAATCTTTGTTATAAGAAAACGTTAGATGTTAAGGTGTATTATATTTTTTTCTGTATTTTAATAATTTTGAAATCTAATTAAAAATATACATAATTTTATTGGTTTTGAATAAAGTGAAGTTTTTATGTTTTTATTATATATTATTTTAGCTTTATATAAATATGTTTGAATTAAATATATTTTTTGTAATTATTAAATGTTATAAATTATGATAAAATTTTTCTATTATTTTTGAATAAAAATAAAATTAGTTATCATATACAAATTTCGAGATATAAAATTATATATTAATTATAATAATTTGAAATTATGAAGCATATATTTTTAAATATTATGTTGCTTTTTTTGAATATCTAACATTTTAAAATAAATAAAATTTTAATATAATATTTTTAACATTTTTATAAATATAATTACTAAATATGACTAATATAATAAATGAAATTAAATTGGCAAAAATAGTAAAAAAAATATTTTTTTAATAAAAATGTGAATTAAAATGATATATTAAATATAAATATAAACATGAATATAATTTACTAATAAAAATTATATATGATTAAATTTATAGGTTTAATCATATAAAAATGTTACTGATAGATATAAAAAAATATTGGTTAGTTTTTTTGAATATCTAACATTTTAAGATAATAAAATTTTAATATAATATTTTTAACATTATTATATAATTATTAAATATAACTAATTTGAGATAGTGTATTAAAAAAAATATTATTTATAATATATATTTAAATGTAGTATAAATTAATTACAAAATTAAAATAAAATTTCCAAAAATATCATGAAAACTTAGATAATATATAGATAATTTATATCACTTTAAAAAATATATTTAAGATAAAAATATCATTATATATAGATTTTTAATTAAAAAATAATTTATTTATAAATTATAATTTTTATAAAGTCATTATATTATATATATTTAATATTCATATAAGTTTTAAATAAATAATTCATAAATTAAACTTTAATTTTTATATTTTTATTAAAATATTAACATTAGTTCATTAATATTTTTAAAAATATCTAAAAATCTAAAACATTTTTTTTTCGATTAAATTATATATATAATTATTACATATTATCTAAATATCTTTTATATTAGGATAAAATCAACCAATCAAAAATATTTAATTTATACATTTCTGTCGATTCTTTAAGCTGAAATATACAAAAAAATTATATAATTTTTAGATTTTATACCTATATTAAACTTAAATGTTTTCAAATAATATTTTTCTACAAGATATTATATGTCCACATATTCGAAAAAAAAATAAATGCGATATATTATTATGTCCTTTTGGTCACTCTTATTTTGAACCCCAATATCAAAACGCAAAAAAACAAAAACTATCACATGGATCTACTACTTCTAATGCATTATTACAAAGTATCTAAAAATATTAACTAATAAAATAATAATTTTAGTAGACAATAGTATAAACATAAACATAACAAATTCACATAATAACAATTTTTATAATAAAACACTACATCATAAAAAAAGAGAAATTAATGATAATTTCATATATACCGATCAATTAAATAATCTAGAAGAAAATGTCAAAAATAACATTTCACAAAATAAATTAGAAATAGATAATATAGGTCCAAAATTTATACCTACACTTCATATACCTCATGAAACTCGTGTCCATTTCTTTAAACTTATAGAACAGGAATTTCTAAGAATATATTCAGATGTTAATGAAAATAAAATTTTAGCACAAAATACATCATTAGAAAAGGAACTTGAAATTCTAAATTCAACTTATCAAAATAAATCCATTTATATCAATTCATGCAAAAATTTTATAATTTCTTTGAAAAAGACAGATATCAAAAAAACAAAAGAAATACCAGATAATATGTTTCTAAATTTTAAACATATGAATATATCACTATCAGATCTTGAAAAATATCTATTAAATGATGCCCAACTTCAATCAGCAGGATATATTTTAGAGATACCTATACCTAAAACACAGACAACTGATATTTTTTTTCATTGCGATAGGTGTAACATGCCATTTTCAATCGAAAAAAATTATACAAAATGCAATTACCATTGGGGAAAATTAATCAAAACTAGCTATGGTAATATTCCTATAACAATAATTATATTATTTAACATATAAGAACAAAATAAAATATATTCATGTTGTTATGAGAATAATACAGATTCAAAAGGATGCATAACATCACCTCATCATGTCTTCAAAATTACATCACCATCAAAACTATCAGCACAAATACAATTTGTTGAATCTCAAGCACCTATACAATCATCGTTTTTGACTGCAGCAGTTCTTGACTGTGAAATGATTTATACTACAGGAGGAATGGAATTAGCTAGAGTTACTATTTATGATATTAACGAAAATCTGCTACTTGATAAACTAATTAAGCCAAAAAACGAAGTTTTAGACTTAAATACTCGTTGGAGTGGCATTAAATCGTTAAACAATGCAAAAATAACATTATCTGAATTACATAATATCATTTTTATAGAATTGAAATTATGCAATTCAACTATATTAATAGGACATGGTCTAGAAAATGATTTAATAGCTATAAGACTTATTCATAAACGTATAATAGATACAGCATTATTATTTCAGCATAAAAAAGGATTACAACACAAATGCTCATTAAAATATCTTGCAAAAAAGTATCTTAAACGAGAAATACAAACAAATGTTATAGATGGACATGATAGTAAAGAAGATGCTAAAGCAACATTAGATCTTCTCCGATATAAAATCTATCATGATAACCTAAAGAATTAAAATTTTACAAAAAAAATATAATTTTTATACCACATAATTCAATCCATTTTTTTTAATCAATTTTAGTTACTATATTTAATATTTACATCTCAATATAATATTATTGCTCATATATGTAATTCTACAACACTTTTTATAAATATTTGGCAAAAACACTAATTATATAATTCATATTCATATACAACTATCAACATAATTAAATTTGTATATAGCGCAATCCAAGGATATTCTAATTCCATTTAACGAAAAGGTATAAAAGACGCTTATAATTGATTTTGCAAAGGTATTTGACTATATAATTAGTAGATATATTTTACACTAAACTACTCATAAATCAATAATCATAGAGAATAATCAATCAATATGAGTAGAAATTTCAGTTTTAAAATTCAAAAATCTTAACAAAAAACCGAAACATTTTAGTATTCAACTAAAGAAATAAAAAAAATAATACATATATCTTAAATATAAATCATATCAATATATTTTTAAACATAAAAATAATGTAAATTAAAATTCAATTATTATTAATCATAAATTAATTTTCAATATATCATTTAAATCTAATTTATCGTACTAAATTTCAAAAAAATAATGAACACAGTTTAGCCAAACAAGTTGAATTACAAAAAAGATATATGAAAGCAATTAGCATCTTGATTATTCAAAATTCTATAGAAATGTTTTTTAAAAAAATATAAACAAAAAAACATATATAAATTATTATATATAATATAGAATTAATCAGTATTAGTCATTTTTATTATAATATTAATAAGTTAGTTTATAACGTTATAATTATTATATACTCCAATAACTTAACCGAGAAAAAACACCATGTATAGACAATTAAATATTATCAAAATAAAAACAAGTCCTAAGATATTTTCCAATAAGATGAATTTAAAAAAAAATATTATAATGTTATATTATAATGTTATATTAACAATTTTATATATCATTAAATGATCAGTATTCATATCAACTTTCTATATATTGTATATTCTTAATAACATTAAAATATTTTTACATTAAATCATTGCAAAACTTTACACATTCGAAAAAAAAAAATCGTTTAATCATATATTTTTTTTTAATAAACAAACATTTATATAATTAATAAATGTAATTTAGAATACATTGATACATAATTTAAATAAGAACACATGAAAAAAGTTACGTTAAAATTATAAAAAAAGCAGTAATAATCACTATTTAATACACAATTGAGTATCTACACTTTTTCCAATAATTTATTTTTAAATATTAGATATTTTTTTCTCAAAACATTTATCATATTCTTAACGTATAAATTATATATTTATTTTTAAAATACTAATATTAAATATTAAAAAACAAAATCATTTTTTTATACAAGTTTCGTATCCGAAAAAACTAAATTATCAAAATTTTTATTTTTTACTCTTAAAATTTATAAATATATAAACATATTCACAAAATAGTGCAACTTTCAATTATGTAAAACATATAACATAGTAAGACAGACATAAAGCATTATCATAAATTCTATTCAATAATATCATGTTAAATACAATTATATATAAACAACATTTTTATTAGTCATTTATAAAAAAAATAGTTTTTAAATATGCTATAAAGTAATTAGACATTGCCAATACTCAATCACATTATTGTAGGTTATTTATATTTTTTAAACATACTTCCAAATATAGGTATTTCAAATTACACATTGAACCGATTTTTAAATCCCAAATATGTACCAATTAAAGCGCCTATTATTTAAACATAATAAAATTTAGAAAAAATAATTTACAATTTTCAAATAATATATTTAGAAATAATAAAATCACTGTTGTTACAAATTAAAAATAAAAAAAATTAAACCTAATATAAAATTAAGAATAATTATATACCTTTTCAATATCTACAAACATTATTCAGACTTTCCAGTTTCCCAATCTAATGATTTCTGAACAGCCTTTTCCCATAAACAAAACATACGATTTCGTTTATCTTCACTAATTTTTGGAGAAAAAACAAATGTCTTTCCTGCACTAACACTTTGCAATTCTTCTACATTTTTCCAAACTCCAACAGCAAGACCAGCAGCAATAGCAGATCCTAGTGCAGTAACTTCGCGCATTTGAGGTCTATTTACATCGATACCAACAATATCAGACTGGATCTAAAAAATGAATAAAACAACAAAGATACAAACTTCTAACATACTTGCATACATATATCAGAATTAGTTATTCCACCATCAACATTAAGACACTTTAAAGGGCTTCCAGAATCCCTATTCATCACATCCAAAATTGCTTTAGTCTGAAAACAAATAGCTTCCAATATTGAACGAGCAATATGTTCTTTAGTAGTATAATTTGTGATTCCTACTTTAGAAAAAAATATCAAGACAATATTTTTTTTAAAAAGGAAACAAAATACTCACATATAGTACCACGAGCATCATCACGCCAATATGGAGCAAAAAGACCAGAAAAAGCAGTAACGAAAACAATGCCCGCAGTATCTACTTCAAAGTAAAAATAAGCAATCAATAAAAAAAAACACTACCCTCTACAGATGCAGCCATTTCATCAATTTGAGATGCTTCAGTAATAACTCCCATTTGATCGCGAAACCATTTTATAGCAGCACCTGCTACAGCAATTGAACCTATTATAAAATATCAAAAAATGTAAAATTATGCCACTAAAAACATGCACCTTCCAAAGCATAAACAGGCTTTTGTCCTTTAAAAAAATACCCAACAGTTGTTAAAAGACCTTCTTTTGAAATAACTGGTGTTTCACCAGTATTATAAAGCAAAAAACAACTAAAAACTATTAACAAAAATAATAATAATAATAAAAAATACCCAGTTCCATAAGTATTTTTAGCAGATCCAGGAGTAAATGCTAAATGTCCCACCAAAGCTGCGGATTGATCACCTAAACATCCTGAAAGTGGAGTTCCACAAAGTGGACCACTAGAAATTTCACCATAAATCTCTGAAGAAGATTTAATCTTCGGAAGGTGGAGTTTTTCAAGACCGAAGAAATTAATAAGTGATTCATCATATTCTAAAGTTCTTATATTCAATAACATCGTACGAGAAGCATTCGTAGCATCAGTGATATGAATGCCACCATCTATATTACCAGTAAGATTATAAATCAGCCAGGAATCAATAGTCCCTAATAATCAATTAGAATTAATTAAGTTTAAAAAACAATCAACCAAAAGCAAGCCTGCCACTATCGTAAACTTCTCGAACACTTCTAACATTATCAAGTAGCCAACGAAGTTTAACAGCAGAAAAATATGTAGAAATAGGAAGACCACATATTTTATGAACCTCAGAAGCATCTTCTTTTTGTTTTAATTCACGTACAACTTCAATAGTACGAGTATCCGACCATACAATTGCATTATAAAGAGGTTTTCCGGTGTCTTTGTCCCAAACAACTCTTGCTAGCTTTTAATTTGGGTGGCTAAGAAATATTTCTATAACATACATTGTTTCTCTCTGATTTGTAATACCAAGACCTTTAATTTGTCGAACACTCTTATTTTTTTTAACAAAATCTTCTATTGTTTTTCTAATACAAATTTCAACAGATTCTAAAATTTCCATAGGATCATGCTCAATCCAACCAGGATGAGGGTAAATCTGCTTAAATTCATGCTGATGAAGAGATACAATAGAACCAGTTCTATCAAATATCAAAAACCGAGTGCTTGTAGTTCCCTATTAGTTTAAAACAATATGAAACATCTTCGACCTATAGCAAAAAGAAAAATACCTGGTCAATGGCACCTATATATTCTGAAAACATTTTTGAGTTAAAACTCATCTAGCTTTCAATAGTTAAACTTATTAAAATAAAAAACGTAATAAAATAAAAAAACGGACAAAATATTATTATTTTCCTGTCAAACTTCAATATTTAAATTCATTAAACATTATACAAAAATATTTAATATGGGCGATCATTTTACTTAATAAAATGCTAACCTAATATGAAATAAAATAGATTTTACACTAATCTTTTTCATTATTGATTTTCAATAAATCAAAAATTAGAAATAAGATAAATTATTTTTAAATAAACTTATCATTATCAAACTATACAAATTTTAAAAATAACACATTTGTACATAATTATAAAATAAAAAAATATTCTAATATATTTTTTTATAGATTATAAAAATGTAATCATCCAAAAATCAGGGTTTAAAATAAAAACAGTCATATTATCTATAATTCGAAAAGCTTTATTGAATTATATAATAATTAAAAAAAAATAATAAAAAAATGGTAAGTTAATTTTATGAATTTACAAGATCTCTTTCCCAGAGAAATGCAATGTATCTTTATTTTTTTAAGATAATATTGTAGAATTATATATGCCAAATATCTTAAACAAAATACTAATAAAAGAAAATAATTTTAAGATACAGCAAAGTGTATTTTTAATTAGATGATAACTAACTTTCATTATTTTAGCCTTCTAAAGCAAATGCAGGAAAAAAAATAGTAGAGACATTTCCAACAGAAAGTTCAACTACGAAATCTGAATCTAAGAATCCTCTTTTCGAAAAAAAACCTAAAAACTTTAGTATTGGTGAGAATCAGGCCTAGTTTTTTGGAGAATGCTTCCATTTCTTATTTATTATTAGGTCAGGATATCCAACCTAAACGCGATCTGACACGTTTTGTTAAATGGCCTCGTTATGTACAAATTCAAAGACAAAGAAGAATTCTAAGCATGCGTTTAAAAGTTCCTCCGGCGATTTATCAATTTAATTTTACTTTGGACAAAAATGTTGCACTTGAACTTTTTAAACTTCTTAATAAGTATAGGCCTGAGACTAAAATTGAAAAAAAACAAAGACTTCTCAGTAAAGCAGAAAACAATTTTAAAGGCATTATAGCAAAAGATTTAGAAAAAAAGCCTTTTTATGTCAAGTAAGCTATTTCTATTTATCTAAATATTTCTAATTTTTTAATTAGAAGTGGATTAAATCATATAGTATCTCTTATAGAAAATAAGAAAGCATCACTTGTAATAATTGCTAATGATGTTGATCCTATTGAATTGGTAGTGTATTTGCCATCGCTTTGCAGAAAAATGGGCGTTCCATACTGCGTATAATTTATTTAATTATTTTATTGATTATTCATCTAAAATAGATTATAAAGAACAAAGCACGTCTTGGAACTGTTGTTCATAGAAAAATGTCAGCGGTGCTTGCTTTTACCGAGGTTAGGTCCGAAGATAAAAATACACTAGCTACTTTAATTTCAGCTATTAGAGTAAATTATTTGTTTTTTTTTTGAGTAAAAATTTAGTTAGTATAGGTTAATTATAATGATAAATACGATGAATCTAGGCGTATATGGGGAGGTGGTATAATGGGTAAGAAATTAGTTATATTAATATTTTATTGTGATTTATATTTTCAGGTCAAAAAAGCATTAATAATGCTATTAAAAAACAAAAGACTACTGACTGATCTACTGGGATTTAATCATATATAATCAAATTATATAAATAATATCAAGAATTATTATCAAACTTTAAATTTTTATTTTCGATACTAAAAAAAATTATATAGAATAAGAATTAATCTAAATAAAATTATAAATGTTATTATTTATAAACAAATAAATTATCATATATCTATTGTAATTACTATAAGGTTTTGCAATAAACATGCTTTTAATAGTTAATATGTTAATAAATCTGTTAGCATTCATCTGCATTTTAATTATCCATTATTTAAATATTAAAGTTTAAGAAATAGATTTTCAATAACGTTAAATCAAAACAATATTTCCAAAAAATTTAACAAAACATATATTAATTTATAATTATATTGTTGAATAATCCTACTAATACAAATCCAAATAACTTATTACTAAACTTAAATTTTAATAATACGATATAATTTTTAATATATTATCAAAAACTACAGAATCGATAATCTATTAATATTTTAGATTATTTATATAATTATTTATTAAATTTACTATATATACAAAAGAACTTTGTAATTCTTTAATACAATAATCCAAAAAATTATTAAAACATACTTATTTTTTTATCTTTTAAAGATTATTTTACAATTACACAAAAATATATTTTACAAATACATCAAATTAATATACTTTTACTCTTAAATACTTTATCTTGTTAAGTAATTTAGACTAAAAACAAACACATACTAGATATATTTTAGTAAGCACTAATTTTTATGACTTTAATTCTATTATTTTTAAATAATATATAAATAAATTTAACATTATAAACATAATTTTTATAAATATCCACAAATTTCAGAAATTCAACATTAGTATTAATAAATTTACACTTATATAAATAAAATATATTATTTTATTAACTATAAAATAATAATTAATAAGTAAATAATTTATAATTTTATATTATTTTTTATAAATTTAAATATTTAAAAAACATAATCTATAAAGAAATCAAATTATTAAATAATTGAATATAATATATGAATCTAAGAAATATAAATATATACTTTTTTTTCAATAATTCTATTATTTTATACTGTAAAATATTTTAAAAACATTAAATAAAAACAATAAAAACAATTAAATTGTATAAAATTTACTATTTAAATAACAATTTAAAAAATTATATAAATATTTTTATCATATTCAGTAAAATTATTTAATAATTCTAAATAGGAATACCTTTTCTAAAAACATCGAGCTAATGAGATGTTAAACCATTTATAAGCAAAATTATGAAAAAATATCAAGAATGCTTGAATCTCTTGTAGCAGGTATATTAAATTATAAAACACAATATCAAATATTATTAATTTATTATTAAAGGAATTTTAAAAAGATTTCTTGGATCATATGTAGAAAATTTTGACGTAACATATTTTTTAACTATAATAGTTTCTAATAATTATAGCCTAAACAACTAAATATTGGTATATGGAAAGGAGATGTTAAACTTAGAAACTTAAAACTCAAAAAAGAAGTTTTTAAAGCTATTTGAATAATATTTTATAGTAATTTGAGCTATAGGCACTTGATATATTTAAACTTCCCATAAGTATTTTTGAAGGTTTTCTTGGAGAATTAGTTTTACAAATTCCATGGTCCAATTTGAAAAACAAGCCTGTAAAAGTTATTATTGAAAACGTATTTTTACTCGCATTTCCTAAAGATAACCAAGAAGTAAAATATTTATCTGTTATTTAATCAATTATTAACATCTACAATAGTACAACCAAGAAAAAGAAAATAAAAAAGCGCAAGATCTTAAAAGAGAAAAACTAGAAAGGTATAATCGTGCCTTTAAATACCAATTTCTGTTTCTGATTATTTTTATTTATAGAGCGGAACTTCTTGACCAGCGTATATCACGTAACAATACTCAAAAAGACCAATCATTTATAAATAGTCTTATTACAAAGGTAATATATAAATGGTTTACCTATTGTGCTAAACAGCTAGATTATTGATAATCTTCAAATTACAATTAGAAATATCCATATTCGTTATGAAGATAAGTTAAGCGATCCAGAGGTATACCTATGGTCATTTTCTTCATATAATCTTAAAAATATAGCATCCTTTTTCTTTGGGAATTACACTTTCAGAATTTTCTGCTATATCTACAAATGATAAATGGGAGCCCATTTTTATACAAAACAACGTAGATTTTATACATAAATTAGTTACTCTTGATTTTTTAACTATATATTGGAATATAGATTCTTACTCTTTTTCTGAAAAATCATCTAATGAATTATTAAAATGTTTTAAAGATCTTATTGTTAAAAACTGTCATACTCCAAATCATCAATTAATATTAAAACCTGTTAGTGGGATAGGTCATATTACTTTAAATAAAAATAATGTGGAAGGGTTCTCTAGAACTGACATACAGCTTATTTTTGAAGAATTAAGCATTGTTTTTAACAATCATCAATATATAAGCGCTCTCATGATGGTTGATCTTTTCCACTTTTTTATTCGTCAGCAAAAATACCATCGCTTTCGTCCAACAGGTGATGCCTCTAAATCTATTAAAAATAATCCAAAACTTTGGCTACAATTTGCTGCAAATTCAATTTTACATGAAATACACGAAAAAAACTTCAAATGGTCATGGAGTTATTTCAAAAAAAGGAGAGATCAACGCCTAAAATATCTTGATCTTTTTAAAAAAAAATTACTTGAGAAAATTGATGTAATAGAAAACGAAGAACTTCAACAGCTAGAATATTTACTTTCATATGAAGACATTCGTTTTTATAGATCTTTAACAAAAAATAAACTAAGAAAAGAAAAAATATTATCACTTAAAAGTAATTCTCAACAATCACAAGGTTGGCTATCATGGATATGGAGTGGCTCACAAAATGCAAACGATCAAAGTAAGGATGATTTAATTATGACAGATGAACAACGAAAAGAGCTTTATGATGCAATTGAATGGGATGAAAAGAAGGAAATTGCTGAAAAGTTAAATAATTCTATTGAGTTTGTCAACTTAAAATTATCTCTAAGCCTTAAAACAGGAAGTTTCACACTTACAGAAAAAACAATTATAAAACAAAAAAACATAATATCAATATTTTTTAACGATTTTAATTCAAATATTATCCAACGTCCTACTTCATTTGCATTTGAATTTGACCTTGGAGGATTAAATGTTTATGATGGAACTACTGAAAATAGCATATACCCTGAGATAGTTAAAGTTAATATTAATGAAGACAAAATAAATGAGTTACCTAATCGAGTTTTTATACAAGAAAATCCTAATCTAGAAAAAAAACAGCCATTTTTTGATAGCTCATTGCCATTTTTCTACTTCAAATTCGAAAAAAACCCTCTTGATAGTGACTCAGATACATCGGTGACAGCAAGACTAAAATCTATGGAAGTTATATATAATCCTCGTTGTCTAACTAGCGTTTCTAATTTTTTTAAACCACCTAAAAGTCAAATGGTAAGTATAGAAGTTTTAATGGAAGCAGCAAGTGCTACAGTTGAAGGAATTAGAAATCAGACAAGAGCAGGTTTAGAATTTGCATTAGAAGAACACAAAACTATTTCAGCTAAACTTGATCTTCAAGCTCCTTTAATTATCATTCCACAAAGGTTTAAGAAACATATAAAAACATTTATTTGTATTTAACTTTAATAGTTATACAGAAATCAGCAGTAATTGTATAATATTGGATGCAGGTCATATTAGTCTTGAAAGTAACTTAGTAGAAAAAGAAAAAATTAGAGAAATACAATCAAAACACAATAAAGTGTATAGCCAAGAGGATTATTCAAATCTAAAGTCCTTAATGTATGATAAATTTTCTCTTAAATTTGAATCTATTCAAGTAAGTAATCAATATTTATAATAAATGTATTGAACATACCGAGTTACTAATTGGACTATCTGTTACTGATGCTTTGGAAGAACTTAGAAAAAAAAATAGCACCAAAAATTTCAAAATTATTGATAAAACAGACATGTTTTTCCTATTAGAGATTTCTATATTACCTAAAGCTTCAAATCTAACAAAATTTAAAATTTCAGGGCATCTTCCTCTTTTACATGCATCTATATCAGATAGAAAATATAAAGTTTTAACAGAAATTATTAATGCAGCAATTCCATCCTTTGAAGAAAATAATAATAGAATAAAGGAAAAAGAATTTCAGAATATACTTTCTAATTCATTTAAGTATAATAGTAATAGATCAATATCTTTTAATTTTTCTCATCAAAAGGATCTAATTATTGATGATTCAGACTCTTCTGACGATAAAGAAACAGAACAATATCAAGATGCTATATGTAGCCAGGTTTTTCTTTTCCTTTATATATATATATATATATACTTATCATTATATATAGGACTTTTCTATTTTTCAACAAAAGAATTTTGAATTAAATTTTATGGTAAATAAACTACAAATATCATTATACAAAGTGAATGTCGAAAAAAATAGCCCAGACGATTTGCTTATAGATATTGTTTTAGAACATTTCTCTTTACTTTTTTCGGAAACATTTTATGATATGACTGCTCAAATAATTTTAAGAAGATTTATTATTGAAGATAAAATAGAAACCAACTCTCCTATTGAATTTAGAAATTTAATATCATCGGATAATATAATAAAAGAGAATAACGAAACTACTGATCTTGTTCATATAAAATATACTAAAGTGAAAACCCAATCATCAGAATTTACTTCAATCTATAATGATATCGAACAAAATATAAATATATCTTTATCCACTATTACATTTGTAATAACAAGAAAGACTATTCTTACACTCTTTAATTTTATTATTACTACTTTTGTTACTTCAAATGATGAGGATACGCAAAAGAATTCTGTTGAAAAAAACACAATAATCAAAAATAACCAAGATCATAGAAATTTATCCAATAAAATATATGTAAAAGTTGAGCTCATAGGAATAGTTTTTGTTCTTAATGATGACGGGGTACGTTTATCAACTCTTACATTAAATAAAGCAGACATTAGTATTTTTCTAACACAAAAAATTGTACGTCTCGATGCAAAACTTGGAAATTTGTCATTGTCCAATGATTTTTATACTAATTCAGAACTAGAATCAGGTATCAAAGAACTTATCAGTATTGAAGGAGAAGAACTAGCAAATTTTCGTTATGAATTATATGACTCTTCGAACAAAACAACATATCCTGGTTATGATACTTTAATTTACTTAAGCTCTGGATCTATCAAAGTTTTTTTTCTTAAAGAGCCTTTCAAAAAAATATTAGAATTCATAACAAAATTTGCACAAATGAAAACACTTTATGATTCGGCACGAAATGCAGCTATAAATCAAGCTTCACAGATTCAGGAATCAGTAAACAAAATACATTTTGATATTTTGATTAGAACTCCTATCATGATTTTCCCTGAATCAGGAAAATTAAAAAATGAAAAAAAGAATACCATTATTGCTAATCTTGGTAAAATATATGCATCAAATACATTTGAAAAACTAGAAGAAGATTCAAATGCTATTTCTTTAAATAAAATTTCAGCAGGAATTAGAGACATTAGTTTGTATTCAAAGTTTGAATACGAATATAATAAAATAGAAGAATTGGAAATGCTTGATGGAATTGATATAGGTTTCATTATAGAATATATTGAACAAGAACTTGATTCTAAGAAACCAAATACAAGAATAATCGGCTCTATGACAGACTTAAATTTCAAACTAACAGATAGGCAATATTGTTCTTTAATTAAATTAAGTCAAGAAATTGCTCAAGTATTTTCGTACAATGATCAGAATTTGAGCAATTTGGATACACAAATAAAGATTAAAAATAATCAAAAAACATCACAATCCAAAATTACCGAATTAAATTTTTCTAAAAAAAATGAAAATAAAAGAAATCAGCATTTTGAAAAACCATGGACTAAATTAGATTTTAAATTCAATATCCGAGTAATAGGTTTAGAAATATTTTCAAACAATTTATTACCTATAGAAAGCCATTCCAATTTTTCTCTAGCAAAGTTTTCTTTAAATACAACAATTATTAAGGCACGGATATTCTCTGATTCTTCTTTAGAATCAGAACTACAAATAAAATCATTTATTGTTGAAAATACTAAACTCGACAAATCTAATAGGTTCAGAGAAGCGATATCTGCTATAAAACATGATGGATATCAGTTTATGGCCAGTCTTATTATATCCGAAAAAACAGATGCAAATATTATTGCAATACTTACTGTTGATAGTCCTAAATTTGTTTTTGCTTTAGATCATATTTTTGAATTAAAAGATTTCGTTATGATAGGATTAGAGACAAATTCGTCTATCAAACAAAACATTGATAATAGTTTCATTGATAAAAATTTAAACAATATTTCTGAATCTAAAGGAAAAGAAGCGCAAAGTATAAGAAAATCATCAAAAGAGAATCAAAAAATATCAGCAAAAACAAAAAAAACATCTTTTAATATATTCTATAGAATAAATATTGTAGATGCAAATATAATTTTACTTGAAAATTTAGAACAGTATTCTTCAGAGGCTATAATATTGACTACAACACAAATTTTAATATCACAACAAACTTCTATAACCTTATCTATTAATCAAATAGGCATGTTTCTTTGCAGAATGGATAACTTTGAAGAAAAAATAAGAATATTGGATGATTTTACAATAGCTTTTATTATGGATTCCAAATTTCTGAATGAAACACAAAATCTAACAAATATAGCTATCGAAGTAGATCCTCTGATTTTTAGATTATCTCTTAGAGATATTATGCTAATATTAAATATTGTAACTAAAGTATTTGAACATTCAGGGTCAAATAAAATTACAGAAACAGATGTTAAATATAACAAAATTAAAAATTACACAATAAAAGAATGTAATTCTAGCAAAAAAGCATTTTCTGTTACAAAATCAGAGAAACTAATAGATAGAGACTTTTTTAATTCAGAAAATAGCACTAATATTATTGAGGAATCTATTATTATAACTAAAGAAGAATTAAAAGTTAACGTACAAGGCCTAAGACTCATATTAATCGGATGCCGTCATGATTTACCTACTATTGATATGTCAGTAAATAAATTTATACTATATGCCAACAATTGGTCAACGGAAGTATTGTAATAATTGTATTTATCAACTTATCTAATTTTTAATAAGTTATGCATCAGTACTAATTTAAATTTATTTATAAATACATACAATTTTTCAAACTCTCATTGGGAACCTTTTGTCGAGCCTTGGCAATTTGAAATACACGTATTATCTGTTCTCTTAGTATCTTTATTAATGAGGAAATAGGTCACAAAAACTATATTACCAGAAAGATTTTCTGTTATTTTATCATCAAGCAAAAGACTAGAAATAATTGTAACACCAAACGTTATTATGACAATAACAGAAATGTTACATTTTCTAACTCAAACACAAGAAAATATTCTATCCAAATATCAAATCTTTGAAACTCCTTATAGGATACAAAACAGAACAGGTTATTCTATAAACTTATGGTCAAATTCTTCTAAAGATGAAAATTCTAAAAAAAATATATATAAATTAAAAAACGGAGACACCATTCCATGGAAGTTTGAAAACTGGAGACAAATGAAAAATGTATATTATTATGATTTAAGAAAGTTAAATCTAATATATATAGGACATTTTAGATGAATGTCAAAAACATTTCATTGGAATTGATCTAGAAAATACAAAATGGAATCCAATAGAAAATATTTCTATTAATTATGAAGGCGAAGAATTATATTCTCTTGAACCAAAAACAGATATTCTTCATAGACTTGTGATTAAAACTATTCTTGGTTCTGACAACATAAAACATATAACTTTAAAATCAACTCTCTCTTTAGAAAACCAAACACAAATACCTATCGAGATAATAACCATTGATAACCAAGGTCAACATTTAGAAACATATAAAATTGGTTTTTAATACAAATGAAGTTTACTTAAACTGATGTAAATAGAACCAGGTAACGATTATCCTATCCCAATAGAATCTGCATACTATCATGCATTTAAAATTCGACCAGAATGTAAGTTTTTATTAAATAAAATTAAATCTAATTTAATAGCTCATTTAAAATACTCATGGTCTTCACAAGCAATAACATGGAGAGGATTATTGGAATCACCATCATCTACAATTTCGTGTGAATCTTTTGAGAAAAAAGACAATTTGTTTAATTTTCGAATCTATGCTCGTTATGATAAATCAAATCCTTTAGTAAAGTCAGTCTAAAATAATTGCATCTATAATTTATTAACAATAAAAGGGTATATCCATATATGACTATTAAAATAAGTCCTCCGATTATTATTCAAAATCTTCTTCCATACGACTTAAATTATAAAATTTTTGATAAAAATACAAAATCTACGTGGCAAAACTTTTTAAAAAAAAAAGAATCTAGCCCTATACATACAGCAGATTTATCTCACATACTTCTTATGGGAATCCATATTCAAAACACAGGTATCTATATAAATAAACCTCTATTTTTAGCTTATCTATAGTCTATAAACCTAGTTCATTTTTTGTCATTAATACTCCCAATCCTGACAAAATTAGGAGGGAAACCAAAATAATTGTAGAAGATAAAGATAATTTAAAACTTCATCTTTGTTTATATTATTAGTAAGTACATTCTTTTTTTTGCAATATATTTAAAACAATAGTGAAATCCCCGATAGTGGAAAAGTATTTCGTGTTACAATTTATTGTCCTTATCTAATTCTTAACAAAACTGGACTTGATGTTCAAATAAAATCAAAATTATTTTTGCAGCAAGCAAAAATTGCAGCAGGGCAATTTTCTATTGGTATAGATAATCGGATTAAAAATAACATTAGATGTTAATAAATCATAGGCCCCCCTCAGAAAGCAGTCCCATATATGTTCTCATATGGAAATCATGATAGAAAAAATAGAGCATTGATTAAAGTTGGGAATTCAAACTGGAGTAGACCTCAGAGTTTTGAAGCCATTGGAAGTGCATCAGAAATTATTTTGAGTTCTACTGAACAAAAAGAAATCCATATTGGTATCGTTGTTAAAGAAGGAGAAGGAGAGGTAACATATATTCAATAAATTATTATTTATTAATATGAATTAAAAGTATAAATTAACAAAAATTGTTAATCTTACACCAAGATTTATCATTAAAAGTGGTCTTGACGAAGATATCAATGTAAGAGAACCCAAATCATCAAACATAATGACTTTATATTCTTTACAAAAAATGCCATTATATTTTATGGAACAAACATCCGAAAAACAACTAATTTTGCGTTTTTCAGGAACAAATGATGAATGGTATTTTAAATGTTCATCTATTTATTTTCTGAAAAAAATAGGTCTTCTCCATTTAATATTCAAAATTTAGGAAGAGTTCACATAAAATTATCTAAATATAAGAAATCTCAGCAACTCATTAGGATTGAAATAATGTTAGAAGAGGCAACAGTATTTATTCATTTGCTTCTAGAAAAAAATAACTGGCCATATTCCATTCGCAATGAAAGTGACATTACTTTCACTTTCTATCAACCAGTATTTATACCCTTTTTTACATTTTGTATAATTTTATCGAAAATAGAACCCTTATCTTTCCCTCAATAATGATAAGAAAACTAAGTCTTCACATAAGGTTAAAACATATCTTATTCCTGGAAAAAGTGTAATGCCTTATTCTTGGGATTATCCTGCTTCAAAAAATAAAGAATTAGTATTTTCAGCAAATGGTAAAGAAAGAATAATACAATTATCAGAGATAGGAAACCTTATTCCTATGAAAATTCCCGTAAGTAATTCATTTATACTATTTCTTTTTTTTTCATTTTTCAAAGATAAATAAAGGATCATATAAAACTATTGATATTAGTGTTATAGCAAATGGGCCTTCACAAACATTAGTACTGAAAAATTCTCAAGACGGAAATATTCATAAGCTTAGAACAAATATTTCACAAAACAGTTCAATATTAACAGATAATACTAGCCACAAAAAGAAATTTCAAATAATTAGTCCTAGCGATAATATCACGTATAAAACAGAGATCCGGTTAGAGGGAATTGGTATTTCTATAATAAGTAATCGCCACTTTGAATTATGTTATATCACACTTCGAGATTTAAATTTAAAATATAGTGATTCTCCTATATCTCAAAACTTTGATATTATTATAAAATGGATTCAGGTAAAACAACACATTTGTCCCTTTTTTAAATAAACTATTTTTAGATTGATAATCAATTATACGGAGGTATTTATCCAATAATATTGTATCCGAGCGTAATTCAAAAGACGGGCAAAGAAATGGATACACATCCATCATTTCATTCCTCACTAGTTAAAATAAAAGATGATTGTAAATATAATCTTTCTTTTTAAACATCTAACTTTTGTAGCCTATGGAGTTATATATATAAAATATGCAACTATACTTATTCAAGAAATGACATTAGAAATAGATGAGGATTTCCTTTTTGCCTTATTGGACTTTGCTAAACATATTGGACAATCTGATATAGATCAAGAAAAAGAAATACTTTGTGACGAAAATCTTGAAATTCCAGAACCTCAAAAAAGTGCTTCAGGAACAGAAATATATTTTGAAGTATTGCATATTCAGCCAGCTCAATTAAACCTTTCTTTTGTTAGAACTGAAAGAGTAAACGTAGAAGACAAGTAACATTTTCCAGCATAAAATTATAATTTTAAAATAACAAATATTAGAACATCTTCAAAAAATCCATTTTTATTTTTCTTAAATGTTTTAACAATGGCAATTGGAAATATAAACGACGCGCCTATTCGTTTAAACTCCTTATTAATGGAAAATGTTTTAATGTCACTACCATTATTAATACAGCACATGCAAAGTCATTATGGCCAGGAATTTTTTCATCAAATTCATAAAATTCTTGGTTCTGCAGATTTCCTTGGTAATCCTGTTGGTTTGTTTAATACTGTAAGCTCTGGAGTTATAGACATATTTTATGAACCATATCACGGTTTTGTAATGAATGAGAGTGCACAAGAACTTGGGTTTGGACTAGTTAAAGGGACAGCAAGTTTTGTAAAAAAAACAGTTTTTGGTGTTGCAGACAGTGTATCAAAGTTTACAGGAAGCATTTCAAAGGGTAAAAAATATTATCATTAAATTCAAAATATTAAAATAAAAAGGCCTTTCAGTAGCAACAATGGACAAGAAATTCCAAAATCGTAGAAGGATAATTCAAGGACGAAATAGACCAAAACATGCTTTATATGGTGTCACGGCTGGAGCAAATTCTTTTGTTTCCAGCATAGCAAGTGGAGTAGAAGGCCTTGCAAGAAAACCTATAGAAGGAGCAGAAAAAGATGGCGCTGCTGGGTTTTTTAAAGGTATAGGAAAAGGCATAATTGGGTATATATTTTTATTTTTCCTTATTATTTTAATATACATAGACTTGCTACTAAACCTGTTGTTGGAATCTTTGATTTAGCAAGTAACGTTACAGAAGGTAAGCTAATTTATCATTTCTATATAAATTATTTATTTTTATAGGAATTCGCAATACTACAACAGTTTTCGATACAGAAGGAATAGACAAAGTTCGTTTAACTAGATTTATAGGAAAAGATGGTGTAATAAAGCCATATTCTCAAAGAGAAGGAATAATAAATATGTTATATTTAGTAAATCTAATATATTTAGCTTTTGGATTATTTTTACTAAAACAAATTAATAATGGTCAATATTTTGATGAAGAATACTTAGCACACTTGAATATTCTTGAAGACACAATATTAATGGTTACATATACAAGAATAATGATGATAAAGTCTCGAAAACTTAATGTTGAATGGGAAATTCTACTTAGTAATATACAGACTATATCACTTAAAAAATCAGGAATAGTTCTAATTCTAAGAGGTAAGATTGTCATTATTGCAAACAACTAGCCTAAATGAAATAGACGGAACTAATGGCCCTTTTATTCCTATAAATTCTACCACTAGTCAAAAATTTATATTTACTAAGATTGGTATTGCTGTACAGGAATATAATAGAAACAATAAGCCTATAATTTGAAAATATCTCGTTATACTTCATAATCGATTATTTGTTATTCATATATTTCTATAATAATTTAGACACGTTTATATAATTATGTTTTCATTTATTATTTTTAAACTATTTATTTTTAGTTCCCACTCGATTATCGAAACTTTATCAGGAAATGATAAAACAGTTTTAAAAAAATAAATAATAGATATTAAAATTGTAATAATTATAGTGATTCATATGAATACAGTTTCATATGACAAAGAATTAAAAACCAAATACGGGAATGTTGTACCTCCAGCAAAATCTCTACTTGATACCACAGAATTTTATGATAATCAAGAAAAAAATAGATTAAGCAATTATACAGACTCGCAAATATTACCTCTTGTTAATGAACAGGATGAGATAGGGATGCAATATCTTAGTTCCAATGCCGTGTTTGATTCAAAAGAATATGAAATACTATCATTAGAGGATGTGGAAAAATTAAAAAAAGTAAGGCATATTTTTTTCAATAAACGAATCTAAAAAAAATAAGGAAAAGCATGTATTACTTAATAGAATAGAAACAGTACGAAGGACATTGGCTTTGGAATCAAAACTTCGAGAAGCAGCACAATCTTTATCGCGTCTTCATTCTAACAGAGGAAAACGAATATCGCGTCAAGTTGAAGATCAACTGCTTATTTCAAATAGCAAAATCGAAGAAGCAGCAGAAGAACTATGGCGTCTTCAAAAAAATGAACATGAAATTTCTATTCGATTATTAAAACATACAGCTGGAGTATTAAGATATGCTTTGGAAAAGCATACAATGAGTGGATATGTTTCTAATCTTCTTCAAGAAAAAAAACCTATAGATTTATATGATTTTGGGGAACTCCATTTTTATAGATCTGTAAATAATACAGAACTTTCAGAGAACACAGAGTCCAGAAAAAATAAAATAAACGATAACATATCATATACTTTAGTTGAAATCCAAAAACGTCTTACAATATCAAATAACCAATTGAAATCTTTTTTAGCTGGAGGAAAACATATCAATAATCAATATACAGAAAATCAATTACATCTTAATTATAATTCGATAGATGTTTTAGAAATTTTGTCAGAATTAGAAGATACTATATGTAATGTACACCAACAATATTTAGAGCTTAAAGAGGCATCATTGCTTCAAATAGCAGAGTTTCAAAAAAATTATAAATACATATGGGATAAAACTGATATTGAAGATTGTCCAATAAAAAGCTATTCAATAGAACATGGACAATTTTCGATAGATAGTTTGATATCTCGAGTAGAGTTACTTACTTCGGAATTATCTAAAAGCAAAAAAATGTATAAAAATTTACTTGAAAAAGAAAAGGTCCAAGAAGAAAATAATATAACAGCTATAAATTCATTAAAACTAGAATATGAAAATAAAATTAATGATTTGGACATAGATCTTTCAAAAGCTAAAAAAACTATTGGAGAATTCGTTGTACGTGAATCATCTATATCATCCGAACTATATGATGCAAATGAAAAAATATCTGAATATCAGCAAATAATAGATTCATTGAACAAAGAAATAGAGATTACTAAGAATGACAAAGAAGACGATTACAGGAAATGGCAGGATGATCAAAAAAATTTAGAAAATATAATAGAAGATTATGCTAAACAACTTAAAGATAACGAAATTAAATTTCAAGAACTTAATAACAATTACTCCAACCTTTTAAAATCACATTCAGATTCTTTATCGGATTTCCAAAAAAAAATTAAACAAAAAGAATCAACCTTAGAATTATTACAGGATGAAATCTCTAAATTACGAAACATTAATGCAATACTTGAAGAAAAAATACAATCTCTTCAGTCTCAATACAAGGATGAACAGCTAGCATGTGAAAATAAAGCAAACGAAACAATAAGGAATCTCGAAAATGATATTGTTAAATTATCAACTGAAATAACTATATTAAAAACAGAAATTGATACTATATACAATTCAAAGCAACAAGAAATGGAAAAAACTGTGATTACACAACAATTTGAAAATGGTAATAAGCATATAATAAATTAAAAAGAAACTAAAAAACCACAGAAAATAATTCTATAAATCAAGAAACAAAAATATCTGAATCATCAAAATCAACACAAGAAAATAAATTATTAGAAATAACGGAAAAAAACAAAATGATGTCAGAGAAAGAAATTAACCTAGAAAAGCGCTGCCAACTTCTTCAATCGGAACTTAATGGAATGTTGAATGATTTTGAACAAATTACACGAAATATGTTAGACTTTGAATCAGAAAGAACCCATCTTGAAAACACTATCGATACCTTAAAAGAGAAGTGTGAAGAACTTGAAGGTCAATTATCTGATAAAAAAATACAATGGCTTGGAAAAGAAAATCTTTCGCCTGAAAAATCAAACACAGAACATAACGAAGCAATGAACATTGCATTACTTCGAAAAGAATTCCGAAAAATGGTACAAGAAATAAGAGAAGAACATTCAAAGAAAATGAAGGTAAATATTATAATAAAACATAATACTTATAACAATTTAAAATATACTTTAGGCAGAGTTAGAAGAACGACGTAAAATTGAAAATGCTCTTCGTCAACTAAAAAAAGATATGATACAAAACAATCATATATAATATTTATGATATATTCAAATACTAAAGAACAGAGTATATTCATAAATAAATATGACCTTAATACTTTGTTATTTTTCTAGTACAGTACGTATACTTTTCAAATAACTCGTAGCAATTTCTATTATATATATACTGTAAAGCTATTCTTCTGAATATGCTATTCTTGTTTGTCTCATTAATATACATATTATAAGTAGTTAACATTTTTAAGATAAATATTTTAGTTTTTCATTTAAACGGATTAAAAAACCTATTTACAAAAACACGATAATTATAAATAAAAAAAGCAACATAAATTTAAATACACTAAGATCAAAAATAACTAGAAGCTTCAAAAATAATTTACTTGAAATTATTATAAGAAGCAAATATATCGCAGAGATTTTTAATTTTCAAGCTAAAAACACTATTTTTATAAATTTAAACAAAAATTAGACAATCTTATATCAAACTTTATTTTCGCGTAAAAAATCAATTTCTTTTTATTTTATAAAAAAACAAGACTGTTATACACAAATAAGATTAGAAAAAGGGTCCTATGTTATTTTTTTAAATCTGGATTGAACTTTTATTAACAACATACTATAATAGTATCAATGACTCAATCTCGCCCAACAAAATCAAATATATCCGCAAATGCATCCAATAATTTTTCAAAATATAATGGCTTACATTCTTCTGGATCTGTAAGTTCTGTAGAAACTATAAATAATCGAAATTTATCATCAAAATTTGTACCATTACCTGCGAATTCTATAACTAATAAGCCTGCTATTGCATCATCATCTATTTACCAAATATGCAGAGAAATACATGGACGCTTGCTTAATGTTCCAAATTTTGAAATTTATTTAGATAATGCCAAGTCTCAAAATGATCTTTCCCCAGCAGGAATAGTAAATGATCCTGTTTCTTTGCTTTGGCAATGTTTCCGACAAGGTGCTAGTCTTTGCGCACTTTTTAATGCACTTAGGCCTGCAAAACCTTTGACTGTTAATCCGGATTCTTACTTAACAAGCATGAATGCATGTAAAGCAAGTGTATATCATTTTCTTCTAGCTTGTCGCAATGAACTTGGATATAAAGATGATGATTTATTTTCTATTTCTCAGTTATATCAGGATGATACAAACGGATTTGTTAAAGTTAAATTTTTTTGTGTTTTATAAAAAAATATTTATAATAAACTAGGTTACAAAGACAGTATCTCTTATATTAGACAAGTTGGAAGAGAAAAACCTTCTTCTTAAAAGAAAAAAAATAATATATAATGATCAAGATATAAAAAAACCGAAAGATAATCGAGCAAAAGTGGTAGCAGAACTTTTAGATACAGAGAGAAAATACGTTCAAGATATGGAGACTTTACAAGTAAGATGAAATAATTGCACAAGGTTTTCTAATTTTAGAATTATATGCATGCACTCCAATCAAACGAAATTGTATCTGCAGATACAATTCATCTTTTATTTGCTAATCTTAATATGCTTGTCGATTTTCAACGTAGATTCCTTATTGGAATAGAAGCTAACTCTGCTCTTCATCCTGAACATCAAAGATTTGGAGCATTATTTATACAGATGGTAAGTTTATGTATAGGAAATATTTCATTTAAATTCAATTTTAAAATAGGAAGAATCATTTAGTATATATGAACCATTTTGTTCAAATTATACATATGCTTCTGATCTTGCTATCGAGGAAACATCAAAGCTAAATAAACTTGCACATATCGTAGAGCCTACATATGAATTACCATCATTATTAATTAAACCTATTCAAAGAATTTGCAAATATCCACTTTTACTTAAAGTATTTAAATTTATATCATTATTATTATTCTAAAAAAAACTAGGAATTATTAAAATATACAGATCCATCGGATCCTCATTATGAAGAACTAAAACAAGGAATGTATGCAATTAAGCGAGTAACGGATCGTGTGAATGAAACACGTCGTCGACAAGAAAATGAAGTTGTTGTTATGGAACTTGAAAGAAAAATAGAAGATTGGAAAGGGCACAATGTATCAAATTTTGGTGCACTTTTACTTGAAGATGTATTTATAGTAATTAAAGGAGATGTGGAAAGAGAGTATCATGTATATCTTTTTGAAAGAATTTTGCTTTGTTGTAAAGAAATTCCTGCATCGAAAAAACAAGCAAAAGTCATGTCTATTTCAAAAAAATCGCACAAGAAACGCGGGAATTTACAATTGAAGGGAAGAATTTTCATTAATAGTGTATTAAATATTGATTCTATTTCCAAAAATGGTATATATTGAAGTTATTCTTTATATTACTAAAGAGATAAGGGCAATATACTTTACATGTTCATTGGCATAATGATCACGAAAAAGAGTTTTTTATACTTAAATGCCGTAATGAAGAAAATTTAAAACAATGGCATAATGTGCTCAAAAAACTTATAGAAGAATCAAAATCTAAAGATGATACTCAAATCAACCATAATACTATGAATTATAAATCTAATAAAATTGATAATCAATTTAATACAATGAAGAGCTTCAATACGAAGTCAAAAAATTATGCAACAGATGATAGTGATAACGAAAGTTCTTATAAAGATGTACGGGATATTATTGATAATAGTAATGATATCGGAACATCAACTATCAGTAAGAATCTGTCTTCAATCAGTGTAAGATCAAGATCTGCCACAAATGATAGCATTGCTAGTTTCGGAAATAATTACTACGGGACTCAAATATTCTCTTCTCGAAACCCGCCTCAAACTTCAAAAGTATCGCAAATATGCTATCAATCCTATTCAACAAATCCTAAGGGGGTCTTGGAAAATATAGATTGCAAACCATTTGAAAATAATTATATGATTCCAGATTCCCATATATCAATAACAACAGAATTATCATCTAATCCCACAAGAGAAAGTCTAGGCTCGTCTATTACCGATTCTTATTCATTTACAGGATTTAATACACAAAATACTTCTAATCATGATCTTGATCAACTTAGATATACTATACCATCTGTTTCTCAAACATCCCACAAGAACAATAATATCCCCTGTTCATTACACAATTATCGTATTCCAGCACATCCAACATCAATACCGGATATAATGTCTAAAAATAATACGCGCTCTATTAGTAATCCTGTAATTAATGCATTTCCGGAGAATCAAATACCTCCTAATACTAGCCTTTTATCGTCGGTTTCATCATCACATATAATATCAAACCATAAGATTGAACACAATGATAGTACATCATCTATTTCTCCAAATACATCATTATCACGACCAACAACTGAATCTCCAAATACAACAACTGGTAATATTTCTCCTTCTACTATTCCTCAGACTCGTTTAGAAGGAAACAAAAATGAAAATCAGGTAAAAATTAAGGTTAATTATTTGGATGATATTTTCGTTATTATTGTTGCACCAACTATTGGGTATGCTCAATTAATGGAAAGAGTAGAACGTAAAATTCATCTTTGTGGAAATTATGCTACAAAAAATCTTAGACAACCATTACGAATAAGATATCAGGATGAAGATGGAGATCATATTACAATTAATTCAGATGAGGATGTGCAAATGGCAGTAGAAATGCGGCACTTATATGGAACAGAGGGACTATCAGGTGCACCAGGCATTGTTAATTTATATGTTGGATAGCTATGGGACGTTCTAGAAATAGGAATTTCATATATAATAATATTCGATTTTGTCTTATAATTCATATATACTGGCAGAGTTCTATTTAAAAGTACATATGTTATATTAAGTTAACAGAATACCATTCTTCTAAAGACTATATTGGATATTATGTATTTCATATAGCATTTAAATGATCAATTTTCTCAATTTATATTTTTATTCTGATTATATATTTTTTAATAAGACTTTTAAATATATTAAATCTGTACTAAAATGAAAACAACCCTGAATAGAAGTCATAAACAGCGAATTATTTATATAACAGAAAAAGCTATCAAAATAAGTTATTCTTAAGTAGTTCATTATACTATTAAATATATTCAATTCATTAAAATTTCAAAAAAAATTATTTTTTTTAAAGTATTTTAACACAAAATCAATATAATATTTAATATACAATAACCGACTCAAAAAAAAGACTTATATAATCAAAAATAATAAAGATATTTATTATTTAATATTTTTTCTAATAAAAACATTATATTTATAGTTTTTAATAACATTTTAGCTATTCTCTAAAGTTTCATCATTTAATATTACTATATTTTGTAATAGATTAAAAATATTAAAAGTGAATTTACTCAACATTAAAAGTTTATATTTATAATCAGGATCATCTACAGAAAAAACACATTTCTGCTCAATAATAAATATTAATATTAATTTTAAAATATAAACATAAATAACTATTTCTTCTATTTTTAAAATATTAACAGAAGTACACTTATGCATTTAAGATCTATTAAAAAATAATATTACCTTTTACAAAATTAAAAAATTAAATATTTTAATCAAAAATGTAATTTCTAAAAATTATTAAAAACATATTTTTAAAGATTTAAACATCATTTCCTTTATAAAAAGTTTTTTTTTTATAAAATCAAAAATTCATAAATTAAAAGATTAATTTTAACTAAAAAAATTTAATATAGACCAAAAATACAACAAGATTACAAAATATAAATCATTAAAAATAAAATATTTAATAAACATCTCAAATAAAACATTCCATATTTAAATATACAATGTTTTAGCAGAAAACTAATTATATAAATAATTTTTATATCGTTAAAATTACTATTTTTAAATACATTACTCAAGAGACATCACTACAAACTCTTTTTCATCCTTTTAAACCAAGATTTATAGGAACTACTAACATATTCTTATGAAATCAAAGAAATCATTATAATCAGGAGCTCAAAACTTTTTTAAAATAGAACAATTATAATTCTATTTTTATTTAAAACAATTTCAAAGACATATTTAAATAATAATAATGATTTACAAAAATAAATCAATAAATCAATAAAACAATCAAAAAATCACCTAATTTCAATTAGAAATATAAAATCTATAAACTAAAACATTTTTTAAAAAATACAAAATATTTTCTAAACTTTTTAAAATATTAAAAAATCTAATATCAAACTATCAAACCTTTCAATTATGTATAATAATTTGCAAAACAAAAATTTACATAAAAAAACCATAATTTTTAAGAAAAATATAACTCAAATACATAAGAATATGACTATATTTTTAACTATTATATATTTTTATCCATAAAAAAATCATCTAATTATATAAATCACACAAAATATCACAACTATTAGCACTTTACAGTCATTCCTAGCCATCATTTTTCTAACTCTAACATAAATAATGAAATAAAAATGTAATGTTATATATGACATTTTTATTCATATTTTAAAAATTTTAATCTACCAGTAATGCCAAAATATACATTTTTCTTAATTATAAAATATATAAATTTATACATTAGGCTTTACTAATCAGCAAAAACATATTTATATAAATACTATTTCCTTGCTTTAATAATTAATTATTAGAAATTTTTTTAAAAATAAAGACTTTTATATTTTTTTCTAATATTTCTTTTCCAATATTAATTTTAAATATTTTGAAACATAAAAGTTCAAATATTTCAATAATTCATTTTTCTATATTTAAAAAAGACATTTCTAAAATTCTAATTAAATTGTGTTCTTACAAAAAGATCTTAATAATATATTCAACTTTACCAAAAAATTTTAAACTAATTTTATTTTTTTAACTCTTTCTAAAAAATTAAACTCAAATGATAATGTTGAGTTTTTTTAAAAAAGCAGCAAAATAATATTTTCTTTACAATCTTAAAAAACACCAATTCGTAATTTATATTATAAAATATTTTATATAAAATCACTTGGATTTTGAACCTTTAAATATCCATTAATAAATTATCTAAATATAATGTATCAAAAAAAATAAAATATATAATCTTATAACCTTATTTAAAAAACATTATATTTTCAAAAATTACTATTTAACTACAACAATTACATAAATAATAATGCAATGAAAAAAGTCTAAAAATAGCCTATATAACATTTAATATTCAATAAAAACCATTGCATGCAAATAATCTCATCAAAAATATTATTTCTAGACTCGACATCCAAATAAAAATTCTATATTTAACAAAATAAAATAAAAACCTAAATTCTAAATTAAAAAAATAGGATTAAAATAGCATTTTCCTAAACCAATTTTGATATTTTTTAAAAACCAGAGATTCCATATTTTTTTTTTCAAAAATTTAATACCATAAACATTTCATATTCCCAGAAATGCATTCCATATAAATCATATAATTTTTATAGAACAAAATTAATATATGCTCTATCAAAAACTAGGATATACAATAAACAAACCATACATTTCGTTTAAGAATACTTACCCATAAAGTAATATTTACATATTGGTAATTACCAGTAATAACATCGAGTTTATATCAGATCCTTTAAGATATCTAAAAAAATCCAATCTTCTTAGATAATTAGCTATTACATTATAATATATAATTTAGTTCAAAGGATTTTTATTTAATAAATGATCATGTTCAATAAAAGTTTCAGAAAAATCACTTAATCCAGTAACCAATTTCTTAGGATTATATTTCAAAAGCACTTTTAAAGAAAATGTTCCAGATTCAGATTCTGAACTGGTCGAAGTAGTATGATATCCACTTTCAAATTCAACATAATTATCATCTTGAAATGAATTTTTAGATAATTCTATATTTTCAATTTTTCTAAAATTACTACTTTCAGCCATATCAATCTCTTCATAAATTCCACAATCCCCTCGTTTAGGCCTTTTTATCATCCGTCCACTCGCAGTATATTGAATAGACTTATTAGAATCAAAACAGTCTTTATGTTTAAAAGAAGAGGTCCGAATGTCATTATCACTATCATCATTATCAGAAAATGTATATTTTATTCGTTTTCCACGTGTTCGCATTCCTAATAAAGTTGATTCTATGTTTAAAGACTAAATGAAAAATAAAAGATTAATAAATTACATAATCAAATTCCAAATACATACAGCTAAACGAGCACGATTTGCCTCTAATTTATCTCTTCTCTATAACATTAAATTAGTTAAAGCATTCAGAAGAACTCATAAATACAATCTGTGCTTTTTCTACACGAGGACATACTTGCTCCAATATTTTTGGGACTAAAGCAATAGCATTTAAAGAAGAATCATTAGATAAACTTAATGCATATTGACGAAGCTCATCAGCCGTTCCTGCAATAGACTTCCATTTGACAAATCCTGATCGAGATTTTGATTCACGGTAAACACGAAATGGTGTATCTAAGATTTGATTAAAATCAAAAAATGATAAGAAATAAATACCATTTCCTTCAATAAGCCACAGTTTTCTATTTTTACCATCCTTTCCCAATGGATGAACTAAAAGAGCGTTTTTCTTATCATCAGAAGCACGATTTTTATAATTCTCATCAATAAAAGAACGAACAACTTCTGAAGACATCAGACACCAATCCACCAAACAACAAAGCAATTTAAGCTATATAAAAAGCCATACTTAGTAAAAATATACAAAGCTTACCTCAATTCACCTTATCTGAAGCACAAAGAGAATAAAACCCCTTTTCTTTATGAAGAGGATTATATCCACACCAAGAAGGATCAAGATGTTTAATATGAACATCCACACTTTCACTTAAAGCACGAGAAAAATGTTTTGATCTATGTATATCAATAATGGTAATTTTGTAAAAAAACAACCCACTCTACTGCTCTTTTTCTATTTAAACATAAAGTTACAAGTCTACATAATAATTCAACAATTTTATCCAATGCTTCAGGTTCTCCGAAAATACCACTATACTTTCTAAGTAATTCATAACATACAACTTATCTTACCGTTCAATATCTTGCGGCCCTAAATCTGGAATTCCTTCAAATAATTGTGAAAACCGATTTCTAAAAGCTACAATATACGCTATATCTAAAGATGATATAAATGATTCATTTATATCAGATTCGTCAGGAGAACTCGTAGAAGAAGCCATAGAGACACTTTCGCTTTTAACAGGCGATAAATCGTTATCGGATTCCTTTAATATCACTGAATGTAATGATGAAGGAGGACTACTAAGCTCTGAAGAATCTGACATTAAATCTACATAAATTATTGAGACAAATATAAATTATAATAAGAAAAGTGCAAAAGCTATTATTTCAATAAAAAACTAATATAACAAATTTTCTTTTTTTCCTCTAAATAGAATGTATAAAATAATGTCTACGTCATTGCACCCATAGTATTATCTAAAAAAAATGTAAAAAAAATGTAAAAAAAATATAAAAAAAATAGAAAAAAGGTAGAAAAAAACAAAGATTTTAATATTTTTTCTTATATAAAAAGATAAAAATTAAAACTAAAAATAGAATCCAAGCAATCATTATTTAATAAAATAAACTTATAAATAAAATCAAATAGTAAATATATCTTATATATTATTTCATAATATAATATAATTTATACTGTTGGTTAGAATAAAAATTAAAAAATATCCCTATTATATACATTATTAACATAGAAAACATCAAAAATACCAATAATCTTTATTGATTTTATTTAGATCGTTAGATATATAAATTATATAATGAATATAAGAATAATTGAGGGGACATAACCCTGTCATTTTTCACTATTTTTCTTAATCATGTCTATTAAATAATTTGAAGATGAAAGACTAAAATATTTTAAAAAGTATTAAAAAAAATCCTAAAAGAAATAATCATATGTTTTCTGAAGGAAGTTTTGCCTATATATATTAAAAATCCTATTTAAATAAAAAAAAGTGTTACTAAAGCATCCATAGCACTGCGAATACCAGCAATCTTTTGATTAGGACCCCATCCACGACCGACCTCTTGACCATCAATTCTACAACTATATTCATATCCATCCTTATTTCCACCTTCTCCACCGATCCATATATATTCAATCTTTTTTCGCGTTTGCCCATCCGTATGATATTCTCTTCCAATCCGATTATATAAAGTCTGTTTTGCCATTTTATCTAGCTCTACAGAATTCTTTTGCTTTTTTTGAAACAAAGAAATATCTGGTGCCATCAACTGAGAAATCCAGCGAAAAGCAATTTTCTCCCCATTAGATGAATCCAATACTAAACCACCAATATAACTTTCAAATATATCAGCTACAATTTTTTTTAAAGATCTAACATTATCGCTTTCTGCAGATTCACTCAAAAGTAACCTTTTATCAAATCCATAAAGTCTACTAATTTTTTCAGCCTTAGTATTTCCTACAAGTTCCGAACGCATCACAGATAACTCTCCTTCACGAGCATCTGGAAATGCATTGAAAAGTAATCTTGTAACTGCATGATTTAAATATGAATCACCTAAGAACTCAAGCCTTTCATTATGCAGTTTTAAAATATCTCTTTCAGAAACATTATAAGACTGAGTAGAGTATGCATATGATCTATGTGTAAAAACCTGCTTTAATAATAATGGATCCTTTATTTCAGGTAACGAAGGTATCTCTGACTCTTTTACAAATTCTATTTTTAAAGAATTTTGAACCAATGACACCATCTCTAAAAAAAAAGGATCTTTCTTTACCATATCAGCCAATCGAAGAGCTATTTCATGTATTTTTTCTGCTTTTTCTCCTATGAAATGACCCTTCTTCAAAACCAATGCATATTCAACTAAATCTTGCAATGAACCCACAAAATATTCAAATTTGCAAACAATCAAAGTTTCATCATTCTCCTTATCCAAATTAACCTAACTATATCTTCAGCTCTCCCCTAAAATTCCAATATGTATAGAAAATAAATACGTTGATATTTGTATCATTCGTCTCCAATTTCCTTTTTTTCCGCATAAAAAACTTCCTAAAACCTATAAGAAAAGAAATATATTAAGGCACAAAAAGTTATCGCAAATCAAATAGTTTCCTCTAAGAAAATCTGAGGCAAAATAAATAAAAATACAAGTTTAATTTTTCGAAGTTTAAAGGAAACACTCCTAAAAAGCAAAATATTATTTAAACAAAGCTTATATATCATGAATATAGATAAAAAATATATATAAAATGAATAATAATCATGTGGTTATTAAAAATTATTCTTACAAATTAATGATACAAACATCATCCAAGTTATTGAAACTAATATACAAATTATTTATAAATTACATTACCATATAGATTATCTTGTAGAATTGTTGAGACTCATATTGTTTAAGTTCTTCTCGAAAAATCTCCTAAAACAACTACTTTGTGTCATTTGAGTATCGAAACTTTCATGAAGTGTATCGAGTGCAGACAAAGACTCATTGTTATAAATATTATCATTCAGACTAATAGCTTCTTGTGAAAAAGAATTCGAGTACATAGACATATCAAAATTGGAAAAGTCCCAGGTATTCCAATCAGGTCCTTCAACAATTGTTTCTCTATTTTTTGATGAATGTAAATTCATTAAAGGAATCTTCATATTCAGAAACGAAGGGGTTTTTTTAGAAAAATAAGGATATCTAGTCTGACAAAAAGGAGCATGCCATGTTGTATATAAAGGAAAATGACGATGACCAAAATTTTTCCGGCGACGAATAGAGCGAAGTTTTCGAGAAGATGAAAAGCCATGATTTTTCTGTGTTTTCAAATCTTTACAAAATTGAGAATTCTTTGTAATATTTGACTGATCTTTTAAAGATCTTTCATAGAATTTAAGCATCCATGCCTTATCAGAAATTTTTCTTTCATAAATAGGAGATATAGCAGTCATTGGATATATCATTTTATCATTATCTGTAGACGATATTGACATACATGTCAAACTTGGAGTACCATGACTCGCATAAGACATAGAACTAAAATCTAAAACATTATGTGATTTTGATTTTTGCAATTTTTTAGACCGTTTGGGAGAACGATTATATATAAAATAAAAATACAAAAAAACTTGAGAAATTGCACTAATGGTCCACAAAGTTAAACCCATAAATCCTGCAAACTCCTTCGACCAGCGTGGTTTACATCTTTTCTCAGGAAAAAATACACATGCTGCATTTACTGCTGCTATACCATTACCAGAAAAAAACAGCCATCCCCAGAAAATAATTCCTATAAATATAGAAAGGGTTCCAAGTGCAACTATACACATATTAAAGCCACGTTCTGGCAATAATACTGCATCCCCAATCATCAGTTGTAAATACAAAAATGCTGCTGTTGCTGCAAATACAATCACTTGTGGTGGACCTCCACGAACTGCTATTAACAAAAAATATCCTCCAAGAGTTAAATGAACTATCTATATTATACCATACAATTAGATTTACTTATTTCTTTTATCTTTTATTAGCTTACGCAACATATCAATATAGGTATTCCTTGTTTCATAATATTTCCAATAGTTTTCAATTCATTCTTTCATCTTGAACTAAACTGTCCGAGTGTCATTAAGGACACATTCATGATCACATGACTTATGTTTATAATAGAACTCTAACCCTATACACTAAGCATAGAAATCTATCCATACCCTAATCTCATGACACTAACAACGAAACAATCAACCACAACCCTACCCTAAGAACCAATAAGGTCAAAACCCTAACCGAGTTACTTAGCAACCAGTATATTTGAAAGCTTAAAGATTCGTATAACTCAATGAATTTCAAAATTAACTATATTTAAGAAGTTTATCTATTTTATTATGGATATTTCTAATATTTCTAATAGATATTGAAGTATTATTAAGAATTATTAAAGAATTTTTTAAAAAGAAAGGAATTTCTATATTTATTAAAAATAATTAATATTATTTAATGGGACCAAAAGCTGGACATGGTCAGAAAGGACAGAAAGGACGTTATGACAAAAGCCAAAAACAAAGACGGGGTGATTCTCGTGGAATGAAATCTCGTGGAGCTCCGATACGTAATAAACGTTTTAATCGTCCAAGAGCAACAAAAGTAATAATTGAGCCACATCGTCATCCAGGCGTTTTTGTTGCACGAGGAAAAGAAGATTTTTTGGTAACAAAAAATTTGGTACCGGGTGAATCAGTGTAATATTTAAATAATATAAAGGATATTTAATAAAAAAAATATAGATATGGTGAAAAAAGGATATCGGTTGAAGCAGATGGAAAAAAAACAGAATATCGAGTATGGAATCCATTTAGATCAAAACTTGCAGCAGGTATTTTGGGTGGACTTGACGAAATTTATATTCGTCCGGGATCAAAAGTATTATATCTTGGAGCAGCCAGTGGAACTTCAGTAAGCCATGTGGCAGATGTTGTTGGACCAGAGGGATTGGTTTATGCGGTAGAATTTTCACATCGTAGTGGAAGGGATTTGCTTCACATGGCACAAAAACGAACTAACGTCATTCCTATTATTGAAGATGCTCGTCATCCTCAAAAATACCGAATGCTCGTTGGTATGGTTGATACAGGTAGAGATATGCCTATAATGTACATACATGATATGTGGAATGCTTACAAGGAAGTAGTATTTGCCGATGTTGCCCAGCCAGATCAGGCACGAATTATTGCACTGAATGCACATACCTTTTTAAAAAAGTAAGTTATATATTAATTAAGAATTTAACTGAACAGTTATAGTTCTGGGGGAATTGTTATTTCAATCAAAGCTAATTGTATTGATTCAACAGTTGAAGCAGCAACAGTCTTTGCACGTGAAGTCAAGAAGCTGCAAGAAGAAAGAATCAAACCCCAAGAACAGCTTACACTTGAACCATATGAGGTATTACATTGTATTTTATGTGTTCAAACCATTAATATACCCAAAGAGAGATCATTGTATAGTTGTGGGAAAATATATAAGATATAGTTAAAAAGTTATGGAATATATTATTTATTATTATTAAACTATATATTCATGACCATGATACCTTTCAAACATGTATTAAAAAACTAGCCCTATCCAGTTTTAAATATATCTTAAATCTAAATAATAATAACCATAAAATAATACAACGCAGAATAATACAAAAACTTTATTATATTTACTATGAATATGTTTCGATCGTTGCATTTCTTATGCCCGTAATTGCCGTAGCTGTTTGTGCATCCTTTCATAGATAAACATCATATAGAATACTATAAAGATCTTACATGTAGTTTAAATATACTTTCAATAGCTGACAATTCTATTGCTGTCGTATCAAATCCAGCAAATGCAATCCAATCATTAACAATCTAAAATATAATTACAATCAATTAAATTATAAATGTAATCTTACAACACCAGCGCCAACAAGATCAGAACCTCTATTTACACTTCCTGCTATTAATGGAACCTGAAGAAGAGACGAAAGTTCATCCTGCTCAGCAATAGTAGTTTTAGGATGTACCTAAAAATATAAGACACTAAATATTCCAATATTTAAAAAATCTACCAAAGCCCCCTGATTACTTAACGCACAATAAGTTCCAACAAGAACATTTCCCGCAATAGTTTGTCGAAAAACTTCCACTCCAAGTACATCTGCAATAATTTCTTCTGTTTCTCTCTCAATATCAGGATGTACTAAAGCTACATAATCATTGCATGCAATAACATTTCCGAGAGCAGATAAACGTTCATTGATACTCTGAATTTTAACAGAGTCTGGTAAAGAATTTCGAAGATGCATAAGCTCTTGATCCTATAACATCCATCGTAAACACCAATTTCTCAAAAAGAAAATATTACAGTTGTTGTAGATGGAACCAGAAGACCTCTACAATTTCCAGCAGTCATCCTACCAATAATACGGGCCCCTGAAATACTAGAATGACATACAGGTACTAAAAACCCTTAAAACCACCTAAACCCTCACAAAAACTCACTAATATCTCCAAGCTCACTCTCTATAATACTAAAAACCATTATTAAAAAAGAAAATATAAAACATTCTACCTATGAAAGTTCTCTGAACTTCCAATTGCTGTCAAGGCATAACTATTTGTCAATTTCCCAAAAACACCAATTCTAAGGCACTATTAATCATCTTTTTAGTCTAGAAAAAAACGAACTCGCTAGAACTCTCAAACTGAGCACGTAAAGCTAAAAAAATAAGTTATTTGATGCAAATCTTTAACTATTTCACCCATTTTTCTATTCTCTATTTTTTTGTTGTCGGCCAGAAATTAGATAAAAAACCTATTACTTTTCAAAAATCTTATCTAAGTCTTACCAAGGATTTTCTATAAATATATAATTATTATAGAAATTAATAAAACTAGTTATATTAAAGAAATAAAGATATAGAAAATAAAGTTTTTTTTTGATTATAAAAGAATATTAATAATAATGATAAAGTAGCCTAATTGAAAATTTAGATACAAGTATTTTTATAATATATGTACAAGATTCAAGAAATTTCTTCATCAGATTCATGACCATGCTCAAACAAATAATTTGCAGTCATCTTTTCAAATAAAAATAAAGGAAAAAAAAAAAAGAAAAATACCTCTTCATTTTTATCACAAGCAAAATAAGCCTGAACAACAGTTCCTCGAGAAAATCCTAAAGCTTCAAGCTATTGAAAATGAGTATATATATTTAAAAATTTTTTTTTAAGAAATATCTTACTCTTTCAATAGCTTGCCGTTCCTCTTCTGTTAGTTGAATCATATTAGGCGTCAATGTAGTATCCTCTCCCTCTATTTCTTCAGAAAGCAACTGTAAAAATGCCTCAGAATTTTGATTTATAAGCTTTAAAAAGTAAAAAAATCATAAGCATAAAGATAAAATTAAAGTTACCGTAGCTAATTGTAAATTTCCTTGAGCTAACTGTTGTAATACTGATTCAAGCATATGTGGTTGAGTTTGAATAAGCCGTCGTAACATCTGAAATTGAGGATTGTTTCTTAGAAATGCCAAACTTTCTGTACTACCAGAACCTCCCAAAGAATTACCAGAACCAGAATTTAAACGTTCTCTTCCTTGTTGAGAAACTTGAGCAGCTAATTCAAATAAATTTTGAGATCGATTAGATGTAGGCACAGATGTAGGTTGAGGCACTTGTTGAGTCTGGAGTGTTTGTTGAGAAGGAGATACAGGTTGAGGAAGAGATACATGCTGAGATAACTCTTGAGATAAATGTTCAGGAATACCCTATTACAAATATATGTTATTCATTTAAACAAAATTAATCATTTAAATACTGTCAAAAGATACTCCACTGCTCTATCAGGATTATTGAATGCTGCACGCATAGCATTCTCTACTTCTGTACGTCCATATCCCATTTCCACCATATTTTCTACAGCTGTATCACGTAACTGCCCAATAACTAAAAATAATCAAATCATCAAATATTATATTCATATTAACCCTATACCAAGAGAATTAGGGTCACTAAAAACTCCAGAAGATAATGTCGGAGCCTCTGAACTTGATGTCATAGTTTTTATCTTACCACTTTCTGAATCTTGTATGCTCTCTGTAGAAACATTTGATTCCGTAGCAACACTAGAACTTGCTACCTGCTTAGGCTTCAAACCTAATTAGACATATATAATCATATAGCCTTTATAAACCACCTTCTGAACCATACAAACAATAAAATCCTTTTCTTTAATATTATAACTCTCAACTGTTTTATCATCCGCTAATATTTTTCCTATCAATTATTCCCATCAATTTAACATATAATAACCTAATAAAGCCCACCAGAATAAACAAGTTTTTGACACTTTGAATCATGACCTTGCACTTCTTGGATCTTTTCTTTAACTTGTAATATCTAATAATAACATTAATATATTCTTTAAAAAATCTTAAAAAAAAACAAATATACAGTATTCATCGGGTCAACATCTTCAATAACAAACTTTTGTTGGTTTAAATTTTTAAAAGTAAGCTTCATTTCTTATATTTTTAAAGGTTGTCGAAAAATGTCCGATAAAAAGAGTTTAAGGAAATTTAAAAAATTAAAAAAAAGTCAATCTATACATAATTATATATATATTTTTTATAGTTAATGTAAAATGTTTAAGTAAGAGTATGTAATATGCCCAAATAAAAGAAAATTGATAAGAAGAATATTAATAATGAGCGAAAAAAAATAAATAAAAATATATATGAATTAAAAAATATCCATAACTCCCCAGGAATGTGCATCAGATTTTTGATTATTTGAACCCAAAATTTCCCTAAGTTTCCAATATTCACCATTAAATAACCACTGTTCATCACCAGTAATTTTATTAATTGATTTTTCAAACCATCTTGGGACATAAATTTCACCTTTCAATTCCCGTTCTTTTCTAGCAGCTCTTTGTTTATTTTCAAGTCTTTCTTTTTCTTTTGCAGCAAATTCATACTCACCATTTTCCATAGCTCTTTGATCAGGTCTTAATCGAGTATCGGTAGGAGGCAACCATGGCTTCAATTTTTCTGGTAAAGCATTTAATGTGATAGCAAAAGGAGTAAGATTGAAAGGAGCGGGGGGTCTTTCATGATTTTGCCATAATAGTATAGCAGTATCAGTAGCTACGGAGATACCATTCATTCTTTTAGCATATAATTTGTCATTCCAATGCCCTCCAATACTCCATCTTGATATTCCTTTACTATCAGTAATGATTCCTTTTATCTCATAAGCGCCATCTCCTCTCCATCCCCTCTTTTTAAAATCGATAGTACATACATCTCCAATGGAATGATTTTTTATTAACATTTCACCAAAACTAAAAAAAATTACGACGAACAATGAAAAAAAAAGCTTACTTATCAACAGTTGGACAACCTGTAATAATTCCAATAACAGAAGTTGTAACTTTTTTCCAGGTATATAATTCGTCTAAACCAGAATCATTATGTAATCTTAAAAACCATGTTCCTAAAGGATTAATATCAAAACTTCTGCCATAAAACTTTGAGCTAACACGAGACTCTCCCTAGTAGATTAAATTATATTATTAAGTATAATAAAAGAAAAAACCCAATATTCCCAATTAAGAGATTCCGCATGAGCAGCACTAATTGGAGGATGATGACTGACTTGCTCAACAATAAAACGATAACCTTTATCTGGTCTACAATACTCAAATGTTTCACCAAGTAATGGATTAAAAGGCTTAGCTATTCGGTTAATAGTACTAGAATACTAAAATAAATAAATAAAAAATCAGAATATGAATAAACAAAAATACTTCGCTAATAGCAAAAGCAGCTACATATAGCATCCTATCATATGATTCAGGTAATGTCACAGAAATATCTATTAAATCTATGTATTCCATATCTTCTGCAACCCTTTGAAGAAGGCTAGTTGCTTCATTAAAACTAACAGGCAAGGTTATTTTAGTAATATCCTTTCCAATCATGCTTTTCAAAATACCTAAAAGAATGTTAAAAAATTAACAAAAATTACAAACACATTCCCCATAAACTAAGCTTTGGTCTATCATCTATTAAATCTAACTTCAAACGAAGTGGATCTTCATAGCCATGATATGAAAGTTCAATTTGCATTTCCTTAATGCTCTTTTTTTGAGATATTTTTTCACCAGTAGAATCAAATGTCAGGATCTTATCTATTTTAGTTTCTATAGAATTAGTAACATCAAAAAATTCGTCTGGACTTGAAGAGCTATCATTATCATCTAAAGAATTATTTTCTATATCGGTATTCTGCAATGATCGGTTACTTCTTAAATCCAAGAAAGAATCATGTGTTTCAAAGTCATTTTCACTTTTAACTCCATCGGAGCTAGATCTTATGATTTTAGGAGTAAAATTTAATTTACGTTTCGCTTGACGTAAAGCCTTTTTAGCACGTCTTCTTTCATTTTCAGCATTTTGAAGATTTTTTTCTATTTCTTCTTGTTCACTAGCAAGTTTATGCATATTTTCCTATTATTATTTAGCAATAACATAACTAATATACATAACAAACCTCCCACAATATTCTCATCCGTTTCTCCTTATTTATCATTCTTTTCCAATATTTCTCACCATCTAAAAATATCTGATCTAAATTCCCTAATGCTCCACGCAAAGAATCAATAGATTGATAAAAAGCTTCTACAAAACTTTCCATTTTTGAATTCAAGCCTTTTTCTGAAATGGAATCAAAATTAGATAAGACATCATCAAATATCTGCGAAAGAATATCTAATTGAATTCTAAAAGAATTCATAGTTATCAAAAAATTGTCTTTACAAGATTCCCCAGGATCACAAGTTTCGGATGATTCATCATCATCCAAATCATTACAAGATAAATATTGAAAAGGAAGATAAAGCCCGGATTCTTTTAAAGGAACTTTTTCTCGTTCTTTGGGTGAAAATTTAGAAGTATCATCAATAATAGTTACATTTTCATCTTTTGCCCATTGAATGGAATTAGTAAGAGCCCAAACCCATTTTCGAGCCTCAGATGGATTTGTTACTTTTACACTATATTTAACAGAATCACAACATAAAATTTCAAAAGCCCTTTTATCTCCAGAACCATAATTTATTCTAGCTGTTCGCATATTTATTGAACCTCTGCATTCAGTATCGGCATCATCTGTAAATATAAGACATTATATTAAAGAAAATAAGAACTTTCCTTGGTTTTTATAATATGAAAGAACACCATTTCTTAAAACAAACCAACGTTTCTTATAACCAGATTTATAATTTGTCCATTTATCCATATAACCTGACATAAATATAGGTTCACCAGGAAATGTAACAACAACACCATCAGATGAAGAAACTAATAATTTCCGTTTAATTAAGTCATCTTTTGCAATATCGCTAGGTGTTCTTCCATTTTTATCTACTTTTAAAGGATCCTTATTTTCTAATAAATTTATATCTATCTAAAAAAACATAATTACCGCTCCATGATCAAGAAGAATTTGTAAAATTTGCATATCATTTCCCTTAACAGCTTCATGCAAAAATGTAGAACCATTTTTATCAACTTTATTCAGATCAAGTAAGGCAGAAACACGAGGTATTTCTAGCATCTTTTTAATCTCATCATATTTTTTAAAAAATATAAGTTGAGAAAATTTTTCTTCTGTTTTTTCAATAAAACGAGCCCTTTCACCTTAATAATTAAGATATACTATAAAATCCACAAAAATAATATTTACCAATCATATAATGATGTATTTCAGAGCTCGTAGATAACTCATATGCCTGTTTTCTATTATTGTTGAGGATTGTATCATTAATATTAGCGTTCAACAAAAGCATTTTAATTACATCAAAACGACACATATAAACAGCAAGATGAAGAGCCTTTTTCAATAAGAATAATTCAAAAAAATTATTCAGTTTACTGTATTTCCATAATCATCTTTGTGATTCACATCAAAAATATTTTTATGTAAAATATGTTCAACAATCGATGCCGATGCACATTGAACTGCAAGAATAAGAGGACTAAAAAGATCAAATGCTTTAATAGAACTAGTCGGAGTCCTTGTACACTCTTCTGGCAAATCCTTTTCATAATTATCAAAACATTTATCTACTGCATGTATATCTCCTGAACGAAATGCTAATCATATATCAAATTTCTTCCTAATCTATATATTCTTATCCACACCTTTCAATAGACGAAATGTCCTTAAACACTCTTCCGCACCAACTAAACCATATTTAAAATCCAAATATACAAGAATAACTGTAAAAACCTTTTTTTGAAAGATCTAAAGCATTTACTGACATCTAATCTTATATCTTATCTTATCATAGAAATACTTAACTTTTATTAGGAAATTATAGACAGATTATAAACACTATTTCTTATCTAAAATCCTCATACTTGCATAATATCTATTTAATCTATCTTTAAAAAAATTAAGTTTAAAAATCGATAAATTAATAAAATTTATATTAAAATAAATGTTAAAAAAATAATTAATAGCTATTAAAATTTGTTAGTAAATGAGATAAATTTAGAATAATCATATAATGTAGAAAAACCACGATGAAGAGATTTTATAAGAAATGAATGATGTTTTTCTTGAATGTTTTTTTGTAAAATAGTAATTAAAAAATCAGAAATTTTTTCAATAGACCAATCATTTGAAATAGTGTTTAAAACATAAATAGCATCCAAGTAAATATTCCAATGTCTAAGAAGAAAAGATATTCTAGAAAGTCTTTGATCATAATCAGGAAGTTTTAAATATTGATCTAGTAACATTTTGAAAAGTTTTTTTCGTTGTGATAGAAATTCATTAGAATCTTTATTATCATAATATGATTTAACAAATAAACCTCGATGGTAGCAATAAATTTCAGAAGTTTTATAATCCTTTAAAATTTGAACTAAAATTGTGAGTGCTTCTTCATGCCTAGAAAACTAATAAAAAATTAGGTAGATATATATATATAATTAAATTTACTCTTCCATATAAAATCACTAATTCGATTAAAAGTAGATCTTTTTGAGAATACAAATGTTTTAAAACAAGTTCAAAATCATAATCAGAAACTGATTGTAAATATTCAATCAACTTAATCCTATTGGAAACGAATTTTTGATATCTTTCATCATTTTCTATCATACAAGTAGATAAATATTCAAAATAAGGCAACTTGTCGTCATTTAATTCACTATAATCTTTAATAGATTTTTTTGTAGCATCTCTAATCAAAGGAATTTGCAAGTAATTAATAATTTCATCAAGATATAATAACAAAAGTTCATTTAAAAAAGACAAATTCTAAATTGATTAGAAACAAAAAGGTCAATAAATAAAATCCACACAAACACTAAAATTCGAAACAAGATATTCTAAATAAATCTTAAGACATATCTTACTCCGAGAACGGAATATATTAACCATTTCATCTATAGAAAACTTGAATGGCTTTTTAGAGCTAATATTAATAAAAAACTAAAATTTCAATAGCTATTAAAACATATAAAAATAAAAATACCTCAATTCCAATATGTTGCATTCTTTCTAATAACCATATAGCGTAATCAATACGTAAATTATCATCATCCACCTCAAATAAATAATCTTTCATTTTTTTTTCACCATCTAGAAATTCGTGATCAGACAGGTTTCCATCCAATATATTTTTCCAAATCTCCAAAACCTTATTTTGCATTTTCATATTTTGATATAATTTACTTAAAAGGAAATATTTCTCATTTTCCTCAAAAATTATTACAGCATCATCAAAACATTCAACTCCCGAATCAACTAATTTATATAAAACATTTGAATCTTCTTCAGGACTTAAGTATACAAGCAATTTCAAAAGGGCTAGATCAACTACTTGAAATATTTGTTTATTTTTATAGCCAGTACCTATACTTCCCAATCCCTTTCTTTGCCTATATTTAAGAAGATATTTCTTTAATGTATTTAATGCATTCTGATACAAAATTTTTCTATAATTCTGAGTAGTTTCAATTTCTTCATCAGATAATTGCACATATGAATCAAATTTTCCAGAAATTTCAGAAGAAACTAAGTTCATTAATAATGCAATAATCACATAAATTCTAATACTTATATTATCAATATCCACTAATCTACAAATAATTTCATCAACTCCCTTATATGTCATAACTCCATCTAATTTCACGTCGAACACAGGAAAAAGAGAAATGACAAGTCTAGGATCAATATCCGATTCCTCAAATTGAATAATAGCATCATCAAATAATATTTTTTCCAGATAAACAAATCCAGACTTCTGACGAATATATGAAATTTCATGATACTAGACAACCCAGTTAAAAGAATCAAATAAAATAGAAAAACTCACAATTCTTTCACTATGAATATTTTCTGGAGTTATTATTTTAGTAAATTTTTTTATAAAAAGAAGAGCATTATCTATTTCTTTTAGATTCAAGAGCTCATCAACATGGACTAAAATAGAATCAAATACTAAACAACTTATTCCATTCTCTCCAGTTAAAAAAACTTTTGAAGGAATACTAGATAACCTAGTGGCAATATTCATTTCTTCTAAGAATTTATTATTTTTGATATCATCATCTCGAGTTTCTGGATCTTTAGAAGACATAGCTTTTACCATAACAATCTTCTTCATTAGAGATTCAGAAAATATACAATAGTGACCAAATGTACGGAAAATATTTGTAATAGATCCTAATAATGGAGATTGAACAACCTGAACAAGTGTCTGATCAATAATATTATGTATTTCAACAAACGAATTATCCATTAAAGCCATCAAAAAAGGAAATTCAGAAGCTAAAGAAATTGGATATTCGGAAAACATAATAGTTCCTCGCACAATATTACCATTTATATCAACAAATAATCCAACAGAATTTTTTCCATCAAATAAACTTGTTACAACAAACTCTGACTTAGAAATACTTATAATTATAGGTCTTAAAAATGGCGTAGATATTCGCAAAAAATTATGATGTAGAGGATCATTCCCTTGAATTATAGGAAAAAGAGGTATCCTTCTATTATTTTCAAAATTAATAAGTTCGTAAGACGAAATAGTAGCAACACAACAAATAAATCCTCTCTGACATATAGAAACTACGGAAGAATAATCAATATCCTAAACTTTAATTAAATATTTTACAAGACCATAAAAATACGAACTAAAACAACAGAAATCGTATCTTTAACCTTAATTCGTTTTATTTTTCTTTTCATCAAAACTGTTAAGATAACACTTCCATCTAATTCTGTTTCTCCATACTTATCCAAATCCTGACAAATATCTACAACACCCTTAATAGGTTCCAGACCAAACACAGGAGAAAGCTCCGGATAATTACAGAAAAAAAGAACATTTCCTATTAAAATTAAGAAAAGTAATAAGTTTCAAGATCACAAAAACCACACAATATAACCACACAAGTAATCTGAGACAAAACGAGAATTAATTTCACTAACTTTTTCTCCAATAAATTATGTTTAGAAGCAAAAATAAATTCCGGAAACAATGACAACTAGATAAGTCTTATACTATGACAATTTAACCTAAAAAACATACACTTTTCCTATTTTCCAAAACAAAATGATAAACATATCCATTTGATGTCCCAATATATAGATTAATTCCTAAAAATATATATCAATAGATTAATATTTAGCTCTAAAATATTGACCATCTGTTTCAATAACTGTAACGTTTAACCTTTTTTCCTCATTTCCTGACTCACGAAACTCTATTTTGTCAAAAAATAAAGATCTAATATTATGTTGAACAAATTGCATTAAAAATAATCAAAAATAATCAAAAATAACCAAAAATTATTAGCATTTTATGTGATTTTTGTCTTATTTTTTAACTCTCTTAAAAAAGATTATCAAAAAGTTCAGAAATTATGTAAAAATTTAATAAACGATTAATTTTAATTTAAACTTTGGTTAAAAAGTTTAAAAAATGTTAAGAAAAATTTAAAAAAATATTAAAAATAAAGAAATGTTAATATAGAAAGATAAAAAAAGTCTAATTTAATAAGATATTGGATTAAAAATATAAAAGAAATTTGATAATAAAGTCTTAAGATGATTGAAAGAGAGAAAGATTCAGTAACAGAAAGAAAAGAACTTTTATAGGAAATAAAATGTATTTTCAGAGGTTATTGTTGATGAAATATTGTAAAATAAAAGGCTATAAATATTAAAAGATGGAATCAAGCAATTAAAAAGTTATATAAAAAATATAATAATATTGAAGATTTAGAAAAAAGTGAGGAGAAATATTTTGAAATGGGATTTATCAAAAGAGATTAGGGTTGAAGACAATTATTAATAAAAAAAAAAGAATGGTTAAAAAAATATTTAAATTTATTGAAACAAGTATCAAAAATAAAGTCGAAATCTAAAATTATCCTATGATATAATTTAGAATAAAATAAATATAAAGAATGAATTATTCAGTATTTATTTATTATATATTTCTTTTTTATACATATTTGAATAATCCTTAATATATACAACTGTAATTAAAATAAATATACATCACTTTATCTCATTTACTTAAGATCATATCTATTCCTCAACATAAGCAGTTTAGAAACTATATACATATTCCTAAACAACTATATAGCATTTTTTAAACTATCTTTCATTTTTATAAAAACTCTTTTATCTATTGCGCTGAATAGCTTTAGAATCGTCTGCTTTTTTTATTGTCTCGGTTTCTTCAGAAACAATAATTTCAATATGACAGGGACTATTCATATAAGGATTAATTCGACCGTGAGCACGATATGTCCGCTGACGTTGTCTTGGTGCTCTATTTACTTGAATATGTGTAATATATAAATTTTCTATATCAAGTCCTTTAAAATCCGCATTACTCTTTGCATTATTAAGCAAATCAACTATAAATCTAACCGATTTTTCTGGCCATCGGGCTTGAAACTAATCAATATACATATATATAATCCAAATTAATACCTAAAGTAACTCTAAAAGGTTTTCCTTGAGCAGTACGTCCAAGACCACGGTGAAATCTCCTAAAAGGAACTGCTTCCTTATGTTCTTTAACATTTTCTAAATATTGAAATGCCCTTGTTAAACTAAGACCTTTAATTGCTTGTGCAACTTCTCGTGTATTTTTAAAATGTACAGGAAGCTAAAAACAATCAATTCATAATTAAAGACAATAAAATAATATAAAATATACATGTTCTCCACGAGCTTTAGCTGATTTAGCTGGATTACTTGGCTCTGAAGCTAACTACTTGTTAGTACTCATTTTTTATCGGAAAAAAAAGCAAAAATAAAAAACAATATATAAAAAACCCATTGAAATCCATAAAACAAACAATTAAAACACTCAAAACTCTCTAAAAAACTCACCATATCTGACCATTTTTCTTGTCAATTTTTTTAAACGTTATCCACTCGATACTCGTCAAAAAAAATAGTATAAAAAACAGTCACCAGCTATTCGTTTAAAATACATAAACTGGATACTTTTTATGACTAAAAAGAATTATAAAATAAAAATAAAGCCTATTCTATATTTTTTCTTGTAAAAAATTGAGATATTTTTTATTCATCTTTAACCCTAATAACCTTTTAGATTGCCTAGGCAACTATACACTAAACGACATATAGGATCAGTAGAAAAAAAAAAAGGCAAAAAAGGCAAAATAAGCCATATAATGGGGAGAAATATTTATTTTTTTCAAAAAAAGATACTCAATATTACTAAAAACCCTTTTTTCACGAAAAAAAAGGACACCTGGAAGTGTATAAATACCGCAGGACGGTCTATTAAAAGAATACATTCAATAGCATTTCTAAAAAAAGCTCCAGTAAGTTAGTAAGATGATAAAATGATAGATATTAAAAAACATTTTAGGAATGGAGTGATTCGTTTCTTCATGGAACATCAGCAAACTATATTGATGCAATGTATGAAGTATGGAAAAAAAATCCAGAAGATGTTCATGTTTCGTGGCAAATATATTTTAAAAATATGAGTAATAAGAATATTAAGCCTATTTACGCGTTTCAGCCACCAACAACAATCATTCCAGCGTCAATTGGAGAGATTCCGACGCTTCCTACAGGAATGGATGATAGTGCTAGTATTATTCAGCATTTGAAAGTACAATTGCTAGTTCGAGCATACCAGGTCCGAGGTCATTTATGTGCGGATATTGATCCTCTTGGTATTAAAGCGAAAGATGATCTAATAAAAGAAATCCCAAAAGAATTAACTTTAGAATATTATGGATTCACGGAAAAAGATCTTAATACAGAATTTAATCTCGGCCCGGGAATTTTGCCGGCTTTTTCTACAAAAGAAGAGTCTAAAATGACTCTTTTTTCTATAGTAGAGAATCTTAAACGATTATATAGTAAACATTATCTTTTTATAAACTTAAATTAATATATACAGGTGGATCATATGGTGTTGAATATGTTCATATTCCAGATAGATATCAATGTAATTGGCTTCGGGAACGACTTGAAATTCCTATTCCTTATCAATATAATAATGAGGAAAAACAGCGTATTCTTGATCGATTAATTTGGAGTGATTCCTTTGAAAAATTTCTTGCAACAAAATATCCAAACGATAAACGATTTGGACTTGAAGGATGCGAGTCTCTTATTCCAGGAATGAAAGCTTTAATCGATCATTCCGTTGATCTCGGTATTGAGTCTATTGTTATTGGAATGGCACATCGTGGAAGACTGAACGTTTTATCCAATGTTGTTAAAAAGCCCAATGAATCTATATTTTCAGAGTTTTTAGGTTCTTTAGATCCAGACAGCGAAGGCTCAGGAGATGTAAAATATCATCTCGGAATGAATTATGAACGTCCAACACCATCTGGAAAACGCGTTTATCTTTCTCTGGTTGCAAACCCATCCCATTTAGAAGCAAAAGATCCTGTTGTTCTTGGACAGACTCGTGCGATTCAATTTTATGCAAATGATGAGCAAGAACATTCCAAATCTATGTCTATATTATTACACGGAGATGCAGCATTTGCTGCCCAAGGAGTTGTTTATGAAACGATGGGATTTCATTCACTTCCTAAATATTCAACAGGAGGAACAATTCATTTGATTATTAACAATCAAATAGGATTCACTACGGACCCAAGATTTGCAAGATCTACTCCATATTGTTCAGATATCGCTAAAAGTATTGATGCTCCAATTTTCCATGTTAACGGAGACGATGTTGAAGCGTTAGTATTTATATGCAAGATAGCTAGTGAATGGCGTGCTACTTTTAAGAAAGATGTAGTAATAGACATTGTGTGCTATCGAAGACATGGGCATAATGAAACAGATCAGCCAAGTTTTACACAGCCTTTGATGTATCGAAAAATTATAGAACAAACGTCGACGTTAGAAAAATATGCAAAACAGCTTATAAAAGAAGGATCCTTTAGTGAAAAAGATATTAATGAACACAAAAAATGGTCCAAAATATATCTTTTTTATATTTTTACTTATATGGTATAGTGTTTGGGATATTCTTGAAAGTAGTTTCAAAAAAGCAAAGAATTACAAACCAACATCTCGTGAATGGTTAACAAGTGCATGGAATGGTATTAATTTAAACTATTAGGAAAACTTATTCTAAAATAACAATAGGATTTGCATCTCCTCGGGACCTTACAGTAAAGAATTTTCCTCATCTTCCAACTTCTGTAGACAAAGAAACTCTTAAAAATTTAGGAAGAAAAATCTTTTTATATCCAAAAGATTTCAATATCCATCCCAATCTAAAACGTATTATAAGAAATCGTGCACTATCTATTGAAGAAGAAAAAAATATTGATTGGGCAACAGGCGAAGCTTTAGCATTTGCTACTCTCTTAATGGAAGGATGTCATGTTCGTCTAAGTGGTCAAGATGTTGAACGAGGTACTTTTTCGCAACGACATGCAGTTCTTCATGATCAAGAAAATGAAGACACATATATACCATTAAACTTTATTGATCCAAAACAAGCAAAATTTGTAATAAGTAATTCTTCTTTAAGTGAATTTGGTGTTTTAGGCTTTGAATATGGATATTCACTTATATCTCCTAACTCTTTAGTTGTATGGGAAGCACAGTTTGGAGATTTTGCAAATAATGCACAGTGCATTATTGACCAATTCATAGCTTCAGCAGAAGTAAAATGGCGTCAACGAAGTGGAATTATATTGTCTCTTCCACATGGATATGATGGACAAGGACCAGAACATTCTTCAGGTAGAATAGAGCGTTATCTTCAATTGGTCAATGATGATTATCGTGTATTTCCATCAAAAGAAAGACTTCAACGACAACACCAGGAATGTAATATTCAAATAGCCTATCCAACTACACCTGCAAATCTTTTTCATCTTCTTCGCCGACAAATACATCGTGAATTTCGCAAACCTCTTATAATGTTTTTTAGCAAATCTCTTTTACGACATCCATTGGCATGCTCAAATCTATCAGAATTCTCTCAAAATTCACATTTTCAACGTATTTTGGATGATCCTGGTCATGAAAACGGGTTTCTTAAACCTCGTGAACTATGTAATAAATTAATTTTATGTACGGGTCAAATATATGTTTCTCTTTATAAAGAACGTCAAGAACGCAAAATTAATGATACTGCTATTGTAAGATGTGAGCAGATTCATCCATTTCATTTTCAAGGTTTAAAAGAATGTTTGGATAGTTATCCAAATCTTAAAGAATTGATTTGGTGCCAAGAGGTACATATTATTTAAAATGTAAATAAACAATTCTAATGTTTTAGGAACCCTTAAATGCAGGTGCATGGCAATATATACAGCCTCGTCTTAAAACAGTTCTTCGTGAAACTCAAGTTCATAAAAATAAAAAAATAAAATATGTAGGAAGATTACCATCAGCCTCTGTAGCTACGGGAAATAAAATTCAGCACAAACAAGAGCATGAAGAACTTATTAGAAATGCTTTTGAAAGCTTATAAGTAGATAATAAATTCACTTATTTTAAAATATCAATAAACATATCTATTATCAAATACAGACCTTATTGAGATAATGATTCAAACTATTCTGAACAATCAAGAGGCAAAGAAAATTAAAAAATATAAAAAATAAAAATAATATAAATAATATTTCATAAAATTTGTTCCACATAATATCTATTCCATATAATATTTATAGTTTTTAATTAGATACACCCAAAAATCGTAAAGCAAGGAAATAAACATATTACTTAAAAATATAAAATATTATCTTACAATGTAAGCGTCCATAAACAAAGATCATCGCCTTTTTTATTCGACGTCTCAGTTACATTTTCAACATATTCATAGGCATTATAATTCGGCTTCTGAGGAAGATCATACAAAGAAATAGCGGATCCATCATCGGAACTATCATCATCATCAGCCCAACTTTTACCAAATAAAAGATGGCTCTTTGATCCTTTAACACTTGTTGGAAATATAATATTAGCAGTGTTATCAAGAGCACTTTTAGGTATCTTTTTATCATCCATAATTCCTGTCTGATTAATATGTAAATATGATTCAATACTTGTGCCCAATCCGGAATCCAAAGAACCAGCAGAATCCCTTTTTTCTTTTTCCACGCCATCTTCCTCAGCTTTATGAACCAGAAATACAGGAACATCTGAAAACATACTATTTTCAGTATCATTAATATTCTTATTTTCAGATGTATCAGCAGATTGAAGAACCCTTGTCCATGAAAAAGGAGTATGATATGGAAATGACACAATACTTGGTGAACGCAAAGACTTTCTAGCCTCAGTAGTAGAAATCTTTTCATAATTAAATATTGGTAATTTTTTTTCAACAGAGTTCTCCTCAATATATTGCGAATCAACTGTCCATTCAAGCAAATTTTCAATAGCGGATCTCATTTCATCTAAAGAACGTTTTTCTGGAGAACACACCAAAGAACATTGAAGAACCTTGAACGTATCTTCACTCATATTCGGAAAAACATCAAAAAGAGAAATAGGGTCTCGTATATAATCCGAAAAAATCAAATCACTAACAGAAGGTATCTTAAAAGGGTTTTTTGAAAAAACAATATTTAAAAGACAAATCCCAAGAGCCCATATGTCTACTTTAGAGGCATCATAATGATATACTCCAAAAGAATGGAAAACAGGAATTTCATACTGTTCCGGAGCCATGTATCGATTACTTCCAGTACCAACATCGTTAACAACCTTCTGCGTAGTTGCTAAACCAAAATCACCAATCTTAACTGATATAGAATTATTTTCTATATCATAAAAAAGCAAAATATTTTCAGGCTTAAGATCGCGATGATATACACCATTTTTATGAAGAAAAGAAACACCATCTATGAGTTGAAGCATAAATGAACGAATAGCTTCCGTATCCTTCGGTAATCTATTAGATATAATAGACTCATACAAATCTCCAAGTGGATAATATTCAAGAACAATAAAAAAGTATCCATTTTCAGAAAAAGAAGTCTTATATGAAATAATATGTTTTGAAGGAGGTAAAGTTGACAATATTTCAAATTCTGTTTTATATTCAGGAGAAGACTGAACAAGAACCTTAACCGCAACCTGAAAATTTTGACAATCATGAGCTAACAAAACAATACCATAAGAACCGCGATTAAGAGTTCTAATTACAGTATAAGAACTATAAAATAAGCATACTTAAAAAGATTAGAAAAATATATACTTTCCAAGGATATCTCCCTCCTTAAAACAAAATATTGAAGGCAATGATTCTTTCAAACAAGTCATGAAACTCCAGGAAAAAAAATAGACAAAGACCCAAACACGTTTCTTTCAAAATTATAAATCAAAAAATACCAAAAAAAAGCAGAAACTAAAAATAGCCCTTCCACTAAACAGAAGAAAATTGAGAAGACAATAGTTTGTTTTTCTTTTTATCAAAATATCTTCAATGAAAGAAACTTTATTTACGTCAATATTATATATCTTATTCGTTCAAAAATAACCCTTTTCTCAAAGAAAAAAAAGCGAAAAAAAACCCTTATATACCTCCCTATAAGAATTCCTAACAAATTTTACAAAATATACTGCTTTTCCTTCTAATAATCTGTATTTCTTTAAAATTATCTCTAAATACTTTATAATTCAATATCAGTCAATATTGACACCTTTTCCTCCAAACAAAAAGCAAATATGATATCTTAATACTCTCTCCTATGAAAAAAATAAGTAACTCTTCATATTTAAGAACTTTTTACTTCTTTTTCTTATTATCAATTTATTAAATCTTTTAAGACGTTAGCTTCAACTCATTCCAAGCCCCTTAACCCTGATCAAACAAGGCCTATACACAACCCTAACCCTATACTATACAAACCCTACATCACTCACGACCCCCTCAGACCTACTCATTTCTCCCACTCAACGGATTTGAGACCGGATTACCCCTGCTTACTGAAACGCGCGTTTGTGTACCAGCGAAACGCGAAATTATATTTTTACGTAAAAAAGAGGATTAGCGTATGAATGCCAGGTGAGAAAAAGTATAAAAAAGAGGAAAAAACAGGCTTAGAAAGGAAAGATTTAATGCGTTTAACAAATGTTAAAATCAAAAACAAATATTCAAAAAATCGGTTGGATTTAAAGACAAAAAAATAGTGCAAGATTTGTGATGCATACATAACGCATATACAACGCATATACAACGCATATATAACGCATACAACACAGATATAACACGCATATAACAAGATATTAAAGATAAACGCGTTATTAATAACGCGATGCCTCGAACTTTATGATGAAAAATACATTACATACACCAAATACAGATGTAATACGCATATATAAGGGAAAAAACAAGATTTTAACGTAATATGTAGTCAAGAGAAATTGCATTATGTACACCACAGTCAATTGATGAAGTAATACGGGTTGTTGAAAGTGCAATCCAAACAGGACTTGAAGCAGAGCCTTTATCGGTATATTTTTATTTTATACGATAATCATTATTTATGATATAATAATATTTAGAATATTTTCGATCCATTGCCTAGTTATGTTCCCTCACAAAAAATATCGATGCAGCCTCCGGCATATACACCGCCTTCTCCTCCACTTACGATACAACGTTCGAATTCGGCATCTATATCAAGTGTACCATCAGAAAATCTATCATTTGCAAATTCATCAATTAAATTATCAGAAATTTTAAATCATTGGTGGATGACGGAGAAGACATATATAATAGAGCTTTCTATTTTTCAGGAATTGCTTTTACGGGGAGCGCTTATGTCACAGTTAAATGTATCATCATTGGAAACTATTTCTCGTTGTATCAGTATTTTTATTACGGCTAGTAGCTCTATTATCAATGTATATTTTTATTATTTATGATAGAAAAAGACTTACATATGGGATAGACGTTTGAAATGTATATTCCGCAACATTTGCTTCATAAAACATTGATGAATACTATTCCAATGTTTGTAAGAGGCTCTTAAATATTTAAATGCAGAAAATTAACATGTTGAAGACAGATACGATATTAGAATCTTTCGAATTATATATATCGGTATATACGTTAAAACTAGATGATCAGTTTTTAAGTCCAGATAATCATAAATGGCTAACTATTGCATTGAGCAATTGTGGAATTCTACAATCTACGAGTACTAAAAAATGTCAATGGCTTTTAAGTAGTCCTTTACATAGAGTTAAAATATATACGCGGATTTTTCGGAAATTTCTTCGTGCTTTAGCAGATGCAGATGATGAATTAAGTGAACAATTTTCATATGCACATCAATGTTTTCACTTATTACTTTCCAAAGCACGTGGACATATTAAAATGATCCGAGAGGGAATAGGGCAGACACCTTCTGCTCCTAATAATATGGATATGCTACATAATTTAACCTGTAGTGTTCGTCAGGTTGAAAAGGAATTAGATGTTAGTAAAATGAGGGATTTGTTTACTCTTGAACCAAAGGTATCATTTATTTCATTTTTTTAATATTATCTTATAATTTAAGAAATATATTTTGGATCTTCAGCCTCCTCAACTTCCATTTGTTCGCTCTATAATTGCTCGATCTAATTTCTTTCTTAAGATGATTCACAGTATTACTGGTGAAATTATTCAAAAATACATTGAACTTATTCTTTTGACCGATGTTATATTATTTCTGGACATAGAAGTTCCTAAATATAAATTTCTTATGTTTCAGCCTTTTTTAACTAGGATATTTAAAGTTATCGAAACGGATGATGAACAAACTTTTATACTTTCTATTTATGAACGTGAGCAAATATATTTGACTGCTGCTAGCAAGAAACTCAAGAAACTATGGATCAATTTACTTTCATCTAGTCGCGCAGTTCAAAGCATCAATTATTCAACATTTAAGTTGTCACCAGTAGGTAATCCTGTTATTCCAAAAGATACAGGAAATTTTCCTACTATTTTTGATGAAATGAATCATCGTTTATCATCTGATTTGACACCATTTAAGAAAATTCTTTTACCATCGCGATCATTAAAATCTCAAAATCAAGATAAATCTCATACTAAAAATCAATTATCTATAACATCAGAGAAGAATAATCATGTCATTGAAAATGTGGAATTAAAAAGTACCAATACAAAAGAAAGAAATTATCAATCAATACCTGCAAGTCAGCCACATCTCAATACTTATAATGTTCTTGTAGCTCATCAAAACAAATCTGAATCAACTATTTCTAAGTCAGCAGAATATATGCAAAAAATAATATCTAGACCTACCTTTGATCAGTCGGGTTTGAATACTCATTTATTTCCTCAGCCTCCAGATCGTACATCAAATGGTATATTTTCTTTTCCTGATAAAAATAGCCGACCAAACAATTATTCAAATTCATATATATTTTCAAGAACATCAAAAATTAGACTCGAAACATTACCAGAAGAAAATGAATCTTTTATAGATGTTCCAAAATCGCCAGATATTGATAATAAAAAGACTGATGAACAGGAATCTTCTGAACACAGTACATATTCTACAGAATTGGGGCCGGATTCTATTTCGGAGGCAACATCAACATCTTATCTTATTAATGAAAATAATTCGATTTCATCATCCAAATCTTCTAATTCAAACGTGGATTCAAAAGAAAATGAGTTTAAGCAGTTATCATCATCTTATAAAGACTATATAACTCAATCAGCCACTGATTCTGATGTTTCTATTTCTTCAAAATCAACTCGAAGCTCAGGAAAGACCAAGACTGAGTCAGATACAACTTCATCCACAGAAGAACAAACATCCTCAGACATTAATTTAAATACATCTCAAATTTCAACAGCACCACAACTTCCTATGCCAGATTTGGGAAGAATATCATTGACTTCTATGATATTTAATGATTCCGTCTTAGGATTCTCATATTCAGATCCTAATGCTACAAAAACATCTGAAACTTCATCGAATAAAAATAATTCGGATCATACTGAAATCCTATATAGAAACAGTAAATTAATTAATAAGCTACCTCCATCACTTTCATCTGAAAATAGTGAAATACTATTTTGTGAAAAGGCAACCGTATTCTTTTGGAATTCTACATTTTGGAAAAACGTTTTTGATATTGAAGAAAAAGTGTTCCTTATAATCAAATATACATGTACAACGGATATGTTCACGTTAGAAATTTGTAATTTATCTTCTCAAGAAATTATTGTTTGTGGAGAATTACAAAAATATTCTACGATAGTAAGACAGTCCAAGCAAGAAATAAGCATAGGTAAGGTTTTAGTCTTTATATTCGAATTAATTAATGTTTTGAAGCATGCTTTATACAAGATCGAATTTCATATATTTTGTCAAAATTTAAAAGTGATAGCAATGCAGATCTTTTCTATATTGTTTCATATAGAATCATTAATCGTGATAATCCTTGGGTATTACAAATTTTTAGAAATCACGAGTCTACAAATTATGAGTGTAATTCTAGTAATCGTCCATTAAATACGACACCTAAACCTACAGATTCTTCGAAAAGTTCTAATAAAAAAGCCGGCTTGATATTAAGTAAAAGTAAAGCAAAAGTATTTATCCAAACAAGTCCAGAACAATGGAAGTATCTCGGCTCTGGCATTCTTTGGATTACAACATTGGATTCTGATTCTAAGAAAAATGTTTTGGTTGCCAAAAAAACTAATCAACCAAACAAATCATCAACCATTTTGAATGGAGTCGTTTCTAAGTCGGATTATCAGCAATCTGGAAGATCTAGCATTTTTATGAGATGCTTTGACGAATTGTCTAATAAAACAATATCTTATACGATAAAGGTCGTTTTATCCTATCCATTTTTTTGCTTCTTATCTTTATAGGTCAAGAATGGAAAACAAGCCAAATCCATTATCAATGTTCTAAATGCTTAAGTCATCGTACCGTAAATTTTCACTTTACCTTTTTTTCATTTGCATTTAAAAGGTAAACGTAAATATTTATAAGAGATTCTTAAAATTACAATAAACAAATTTCAAACAGAAGGCTTTTTTAAATTTATTAAATAAAAATATCAATTTTATTTTTTACTTCAGCTTTATGCATATCAAGACCGATTAAAAAACTATTCAAAATTATACACAAGGGACGTTTTTAAAGGACTACTCGTTGAAGAGCGAAACTTTTCTATACTTTCATACACCATTTAAGATAAACTTAATGATTTCTATAGTTATTTAGGCATGGCAAAACAATGTCAATGATGATACAGATCAACCTCATGATCAATATCTATTTATACGAAATCATCAGTGCTTGGTCTTCTAACCTATTTATCAGTCTGAGACGGCATAGACTATGCATATTGTCTAATTTTTTTTGGTTAACTTTCATATTCGACAAATACAAAGTTTCATCATGTCGAAAGATAGTTTATATACTATATCCTTATATTTGAACTCTATATAGCACATTTCTGGATAGATATTGAAACATATAAGTTTTAGAAACTAAATATAAACGATTTTATTTATCACTAAAAATACATACGTTTTTTTACTAACCAATTGCTTATCTGTTATATAACCATGTAAAAGCATTATCAATATAGTACCCTAAACCCCTATGATATTTTCCATAACAATGATTATATAAATATAAAATAAATCATAATTTAGACATCATAACCAAACGGTCAATAATATTCAAACACCTAAAATATGAATAAAGACCGTATATTAAGTTGTAATCCCTCCATTAACAGTAGCCTGATTATGTGAATAAGGTGGATGAACATTTTGATCCGTATTATGTCCTGAAACTTCTCCATACACAGGAAAACTAGAACTCAAATTGTCTTGAACAGTCGGCACTTGTACAGGAAACGCAAGCATCTCTGGAGAGCACTGATTATCAAGACGATAATAACCAAAGGACGGATCCCATGCGGGATGCATAGAACCATTAGAAATACCCTCAGGAAAATGATAAAATCTATTCATCGAGTCCTGATGCGAAAAAGAATGCCCTGGCAACGATACAGATGCTTGCATAGATGTTCCTGGCCCATGGATAAATGTAGGAACAAATGCACCCCAATGTGATAAAAAGGGAGGAGAAACATTGTTTCCTTTAACACGTTCCTGTTGAGGAGATAAACTATCCTGATTTAAAGAATTTGACGTTATATTTTGAGGAGGAACACTCATTCCTCCAGCAAAATAATAAAACGGTGAAGGTATAATATTAGAATTTTGATGAATATTCATCATTGTATGCTGGTTAGCATATCCTGAAGTAGAAGAATTTGAATTAATATAATTCGTTAATCCGACAGGAGTGCCTGGATATGGCACTTGAATGTTTCCGGAATATCCATTCTGAGTATTAATTGCAGAAGGTTGGTTCAAAGACGTAGTCGCAGCTAATGCAGCTCTATAAGCTGCCATAAATGCCTCATGTGATCGCTTAACCATTAGAAAAAAATAAAGAATAAATAAAACCAATTACCATAGAAAATGCCTGATTAGTCACTTCTGGGTAATAACCATGTACACCAGAATTATCTTGCCCATAAATAGAACCTCTATTTGTTAGAGACAAAGAATCATTTGACCTAGAACGCAATCTCGGAATAAATGGAACTGAAAGGGGAAATTTACAAGCAAATTGAGATTGAGGATTAATAGAAGGCAGCAACGATCTTGAATCATATGTGGACAAATCAGTTTTATCATACAACTCGCGAAACTGTACTCTAATTACTCTATCAAGGAAATTACTGTTATTCTATAATAGAGCTAAGTTAAAACCCGCCCATAAAACAAAATTAATACCTCATTTTCAACAGCAGCAGATGCACTAGTCTTAAAAAATCAACATCTTTTCAGTATTTATCAATACACTTACAGCTGATTCAAATTGCAAAAAAGCAAAAGCAGTTCGATTAGAATTAGGTTTATTAACAAGGCTACAATCAACAATTTCCCCGTATTTTTTAAACCTATTTAAAAGAGATTCCCTAGTCACCAAGGAAGGATTTAACTGTCCTACAAAAACAGAAGTTTTATCAATAGGAATCATTGGTATTTGTGAAGTATTTTGATCAAGGTTCTGCGCCCATTCAACAATCCAATTCCCATTACGACGAAGATTCTAATATACGTATTAATTTAAGTATTGCAATAAAAAATATTACACTAAACGCCTGAATCGCATCATCCCTAAAAGCAAAACGAGCAAAACAACATTTTCCCATATCATTACGGAGCATTTGATTAGAACTAGAAGGAATTACGATATCCTCGATTTCACCATATGGCTCAAGCAAGTTTTTCACATCCTTAAATCAATTAAAAAAATATATTAACAATAAAATATTAAACCTGTTCTTCTAATGACTGTCCAATTCGAGAAATATAAAGCGTACGATTAACACGCGCCTTTTCTACACGGATATGCCGCCCATCAATAACTGTATTATGAGCTTCACGCAAAGCTCTTTTTGCATCCTCGAAATTCTTTTTTCTACATCAGTATAAATTCAAAAAACTACCAATCCTTACTTCAAACTGTACAAAAGAATACGGTCGTTGCATCCAATCCTTTAATACTTTTACATTAAGCAAATTACCCCACTTAAAAACTCCAATTAATTGTTTTTTATTCTTACCCTTAAATAATATTTACCTTGCGAAAATGGTTTGTAACAGATGCACATAATTCTTCATCTGTACGAGATGATGATAAACTATCAAAATATTAACAAATTATACTCTATTAATCTTTCAAACCTAGCAACAAACAAACATGCTGCTGGACGTCCTCGATTTTCTGATGATTCCCCTACTTTTTTAGCAGGATATATAGTTTCATGAGAAAACATCGTCTCCTTTGATAAAAGGCATGATGTTTTATTTTCTTCAGGCTTAACTAACACACCCCCTTCATATTGAACACCCTTTTTTATACCTTCTTCATTCAAATCTTTACATGATAATGATGAAATATCAGGAATAGAAAAACTTGCTTCACCATCTGAATACTCTGAATTTGCTTTTTCAAAATATACTGTAGATACTTTTGGTACACATTTTTCATTATTTGATAACTCTTGATCTTTTTGTGCAAATATAAATGGTGATGACGCTTCCTCAGGTGTAATAACACATACATCTTTATCATCTTGACTATAAAAATCAAGAGGTGATGTATTATCCGTATTGTTGCCAGAATCCCGATTAGTAAACGGCGTAATAGGTGTATTAGGTGCATCTGCAAGAAATGTATCCAATAGTTTAGGTGAAGGAGGTGACGAATTTGATGATGCTGTACCCGAACCCGGTTCTAGCAGAGGCGATGTATCTGGTTTCATCCTAATATCTGTATTTATATTATATATAAATAACTAACTCAATAATTTCACTTCGTTCAATCCTTTATTCTAAATACCACTTTTGCATACAAGATTATTATATTTCCTGATCTTATTTCCGATTTTATCCAACAACTTCATTCTTCTAATATATATTCTCCCATTTAATCCTTTCTTTTCACCTTTTCATAACCATTTATTTCTTACCCATAAATTATCATAACAAAAAGGAGTCTTTCTGTATTTTAAATCATCATACGTTTTTTATATATAAGTAATAAACGGGATGCCTTCCATAAAAAGATGCCCCTAAAATACCCTCCTTTTAATATATATATATCTTTCTTTCACTCATTATTATAACTCCTCCCATTTATTTAAACTTATCCGTCTGGTTTCAAAATAAAATCTTAATATTTCTAAATAGCCCTAGGATACTCAGCAATAATTTAGAGATCCTAACCTCTTTAGAAACTTTCTTAACTTGATTCAACCCTAAATTCATTTTAATCCATGTCTTTTTTACAACCCTTAAAATATCCGATCTTTTAAAGGGTCAATAAACATGGATTTTTTTAGAACCCCTTGAAATCTTTTAAAAATAACTTAAGATTTCTTAAGAAAATAAAAAATCATAAAAACCAATTAAAATAAATATTGACTCGAGATTAAGAATTTAATAAAATTTCTAATAAAATTAATAGAAATAAGTAGAAATAAATAGAAATAAATAGAAATAGAAGTAGAAATATAAATAGAAATAATAAATAAATAAATAAAAATGCAATATAATACCAGACTTAAAACGATAAATTTGAAGAGATTTAAGCATTTTTAACTAGAAAACCCAAGATGTATGTAGATCTTTAATTATTAAAGCAGACATATGTCTAAAGTCTAAGATTTTATAAACCTATTTGACTCAGATCCAGCAGATATTTCCGTTGAGCGGATCTGGCCAGAGCAAATAGAAAGCATATACAAGGTATAAAAGGGTATATAGCAGGTACAAAGCATACATAAAGTATTGTATGCGTATACACTCCATATAGAGTTTGATTGCAGCGTAAGCTTGTATTTCTGTCATGAATGACATATGGAATGGCACATCATCTCTTCTCCTGGCACAACTTGTTTTAAAACATGGTACAGACTTTTCTATTATTCAAACACATCTTTCACAACATCCCTTATATCATCAACCTATTTCCTCTACTGAAGTAGGCATTATTTTTGAGTTTTACTTTTATTGAGTGAAAAAACACAGGATATCAAGGCACATTATGAGTTATTACTTAAAGAAAACGAATTGAAAGAAGAGTATAATAGATTTTGTTAAGATATAGCATTCTAATAAGGAATTTGAAGTGAAACAAATGCTTCAAAAGACTCGCTAATATCAAATGCATCCAAACTTTGCAAAATTTTGTATGAGAAACGTATAATAGAATTAAAAAAAGAAATTCAAAGAGAAGAAGAAGCTTATAAGAAGATTACAGAAGAAATTGAAGAAATTCGTTGTGGTCGTTGGCCAACAAGCTTAAATATATCAGAACAAACAATAAAAAGCGAAAATAATGTTGAAAATTCAACAGATATATCTTCAGCATCAGTAGTTGTTGAAAGGAAAGGACGTCATGATGATATAGCAAGTTCTTTAAATACGGAGAATGCAGTACCAGAAATAGGAGATAACGTTGTATCAGTTGAAACAATACCAGATCAAGGATCAGAATGCCAAGAAAAAATTGAGAATATAAAAAAGCAAAATGTCAAGAAAAATACACGGAACCTTGTCAAGAAGGAAATAGATATTTTTCAAACAGAAAATATAAGTGAAAATTCACCTAAGCCGTCAGCATCAGAATTGACATCATTAAAACGCTTTCAAAGCATGATTTTGCCATTATGGATGAGTCTATCTCAACATAAGCATGGAACAGTCTTTATGGGACCAGTTTCGGACAAAGATGCACCCGGATATTCAAGTTTAATTCATTTTCCAACAGATATGAAGTCAATTAGAAATAAAATTCGCGATGGAAAAATTACTACATCTAAACAGTTTCACCGAGAAGTCCTTTTACTTTTTGCTAATGCTATTATGTATAATGGTGAAAATAGCACCATTACTCAATGGGCCAAAGAGGGTTTTGCTTATAGTGAAGAAATGATTAATATGTTTATAGAAACAGAATTAGTGGTAGGCGTTGGAAAAGAGGGAGAAGAAACACCTAAATTAAAGAGGAAAAAGGTTTAAAAAACGTGCACTTAACCTGTATCGAATAGAATGATTAGATATTTGTACCGGTTGTTTATCTTGTATTGCAGGAAGGTTATCTTGTATTTCAGAAAGATTATCTTGCGTTGCAGGATAATTATCTTGTATCGCCGAGTCAGATTCCTTTTTTTTACTCTTTTTTCGCCAATAATAAAAGAAAGCTTTAATTTCTTGAACCAAAGCAGTAATCAATGGAAAAAACAACGGCCCAAATAAAGGAAGATATACACCATATTTATGTTCATCTGGAAAATAAAGCATACTAACCATAGATGGGTCAAAAAATGCTTTTTCAACCAAACTAGTTGCAGCACTGGCATCTTTTAGAGCAGAAAAAGAATTAAAATCATTCAAATTCTGGCATGCCTATAAAAATGAATTAAATTTTGCAGATACATGTAAAATATTACTTTTCTTAAATGATCTATTGTCTTGAATACATCTTGCTGAACTTGATCAGGAACAGCCATGTTTGAAATTTGTCGAACTAATCTAGAAAGGCTACCTAGTGTCGTAGAAGCAAAAACCATGTTTTCAACAATGCGCTGTCTATAAAGACCATCAAGTCTCCAGGTATTTAGAATTGGCAAAGGCTCTTGATGAATATATGAAGGTAAAGAAGGTACACCAAGAAGAGATAGAAAATTCGAAACAAATATATAAAAAATTGGCAGAAGACTTGTCATGTTTAAATATGGATTAACATTGGTGGGTTCTTGATTATAAATCACAATGCTTCCCCATTGTGGAACTAAAAAAGAATTATTAGAAATTAGATGGTCATCAAAATCTTTAAAAAAAAGAGGCTGAGTATCATATCGAGGAACATAAACTAAAAAATTGATTATTTTATGCGATGAAAGTGTCGTAGCTATAAAATTATATCTAAATTAAGGAATATGTTTTAATTTACCTAAATTCCATTCAATAGAATTGACAAACTCAGAAAATCGATCAGCTGGGATTTCAAAAACATCATTTCGTTTTGATTTTTGTGGACTAAATGTTAATTCAGCACAAAATTGAACCTGAGATTCTACATAAAATTTAGAAAATATCGAAAGCTGTTTCAATAATGGCCCAAAGTATACTTTTCATATTAGAAAAAAATAAAACAAAAGACGTACTGTACAATTTATTGCTTTTTCAATATCCCAGAACAATATTACATTTTTTTCACCACCATTAATAAGACTGAAAACGATATCAAAACTTGATGAATATTTTACCACTTTTATATCCATATCTTCCAGTTTTGATGAACTATTTTGATCTTTGATTTTTTCCAAATGAAATTTCATATATTTTTCTTGTACTGAAAATATATCTAACAAAACTTCTGAAATAATTTTTGGTAATTCTGATGTAATTTTTAAATTGTAATCAATATAAAGTGTTCTATTATAATAAATATGCCGAGAAACCGACGAAATCTCATTATTTTCACGAAGTTTAACTGTATAATATGATTCATCTTTATTTAAATATTTTTCTATAAAATTTTTCAATATAAAAAAATATAAAAACCCAATCCCAACCTTTTATATGTAACTTTATTATATTTTCTTGTTGTTTAGAAACAATTATTTGCCTTATTTTCTTAATTAACCCTTTTAGATCATTAAATTCTTGAGAAACTTCAATAACAATAGGAATATCAAATTGAATATTGCACATCTAATAAAAATATTAAAAATAATAAAATCCATCATTAATACAATCAATTACATGGCCTTTTGACCAGTAATCCATCTGCACAAGTGGTAGCTTTGCTCTATAGATTTCTGTCAATTTCCACCATACAGGAATAGCTATAAAAACAAAAAGCTCAATTATTTAACATAAATTATAAAAATATAATCAATTTAATCACCAAATACGAGAAAACAATCCATCTTCTTTGTTTATGAGAGAAGCTCACCATATTAACCATAAAAATATGAAAAAAGCTGGAAAAAAAACGGGAGAAAAAACAATTTATCTATTTATATAAGTATATAATAAATATTCCAAATATTAATTACTTAAAACCTTCAAAATACCCTTAAAATTCTGCCTTAATATCCGTGAAAATAAGCACTTAAAAAATTGAGGCTGTTAAGAGGAGATTCAAGGTAACGACAGAAAGATAAGGAAAAACTAAGATGTCAATGAAATTTTAAGTACAAAAAAATAATATTAAAAACTATGAAAATCGAGGAATTATATGTAATTTATATATTTTTCTTGTTAAGAAAAATATTAAAAAATATATAATATATATATATTTTTAAAATTAAAATAATTATGAAAGATAATTTAATTATCATCTTTTTTTAGAGAAGAAATTAATTTCAATGAACGAATCTGTAAACCTCTATGTCCATATAAAACAGCCATTTCATAAATAGAAGAAGCATTTTGAGAGGTTAAACATTTTTGAAGAGCATAAAAAATATAAAGACTTAAATCTTTTACTTCTAAGTCGGGACCAAAACTTTTAGAAAGCGAAAGCAAAGCAAAAAGAGCAGAAATATCATCCAGAATATTTGGTTCTAGGGAATAAGTATATAAAAATCGAAGAAATTGTTGAACAACAGATGATGGATGAGGAATATAAAGAGTACGAGAACGATTATAAAATCTTGCAGATGAAGGCCCACTACTGCTCAATTGAGTCAAATTATTATGTAAAGTCAAAGTATTTCTTTGGTTTTTAGTTAAAAAATCATAAGTTGAAAATTCAGTGGTATCCTTTTTAAGACTTGCTTTGAAAAAACTATGAAACCGAGGCCATCTTGTGGATAAAACTTTTGTAGAACAGGGCAAAATAACATTATCTTGTGTCAACATTTCCATATCAGAAAAAGAAGGATCTTCCAGCATCATTAATCCCAATTCTTGAGCGGCGAGAGACATTTTCGGAATAGTTACTCTGTAAACTCCAAAAGCTTCAAGTTCAACTAAAATAATATGATCGAAATTAATTCTTCGATGATTATAATCCTCGACTAAATCTTGTTCCTTATTTCCAAAAATAAGTAAACAATTTTTGTCATAATCTATAATTCCTTTATTCCAAGAACCTTCGTCTAATAATGGGCCTGGATCAATCCTTGACCAGGTCAAACTATTTAGATCAATACACCAAATACTATAAGAATGTGTAGTATTTGTTAAATAAGTCCCAAAAATAACAAGATGATCGCCAAGAATACCTCCTGATGGAAACCGTAAACCAGAGGGTTTTAGTTCACCTGAAAACTTATCAGAAATGTCTACTATATTATATTGGTCATCTTCCAAGGAAGTAATCATATAAAGCTCATTTTTCAGATTTTTGAAATTATAATTAGAATAAATAAAAATAGGATTGTTCGAAACATACTGAACATGAGTTGAAATTAACTCACCATCAGACTTCTGTGTGCCATCAAATGATTTTTTGGCTTGTGAATGATAAAGTAAATTTGATATTTCGCTATGGGCAGATAATCTTCTTGATGATTCTGAAATACTTAATGATTTCCGTTTACTCTGAAAAGGCGAACTCTGGTACGATGAAGCAATTTCAGATATCAATGTATTCTTCTCGCTAAGATTTAATGCACATTCAGGAAAAGTTTCCATTTTACAAGAAGCGACCGAACGATAGAGACCACAATGTTTATTAAAAACAAAAGAAGATGACCATATATGCATATTTAAATCGAAACAATTAGCTTCTTCAATATAATTATTTTCCAAATCTTGTCCTCCAATAATCATTAAATAATTCATATTAATAACAGATAAATGTGCATATCGAGGTTTTGGAAAATATGATGATGGCGGTACCATTATTTTCTTCCATTTTCCAAATTGAAGATCAAAAACAACAATATCATCCAAGAGACAATAAGGATTATCAGGATTTTTAGATAAACCAATTCCTCCAAAAACATAAATAGAATTCAAATATATATCCGCCGAATGAAAATATCTAGGCTCGGGAAGATGTGGCGAAAGATTATGAATCTTTGTCCAAATATACGATTCTAAATCCAAGACATATAAATCATTTGTTAAATTCCAATTAGAAACTAAACGCCCTCCGAATACATAAAGTTTTGTTCCAATAAGAGTAAAAGAACACCCTACCAATGGCGGAGGAATTTCTCCTGTCGTTGAAAGTGCAAGAGATGCCAAATTATTTAAACAATTGCTTATTTCTTCCATTTTTAACTTGATTTATTTTAAATATTCAAAAAAAACTAAAAAAAGCAAAAATATAAAAATTCAAAAGAATCCATAGTAAAAAATTCTCTAAAACTTGCTATTATATTAATTATTTTATTAAATGAATATTAAGAAATTACCAGCTAAAAATTAAAAACATTTGTATACCGAGGATTCCAAGATACCTTTATCGAAAAGAAAAAGAAAAAATGTACAAAAATGAAAAGAAATTCGAAGTTCAAAGATTATTTATAAGAAATAGTGATAGAAAAGTGTTTGATTCAAAAAATTCAAAAATAAAGAAATATTAAAGTAAAAAGTCGGATAGATCTTTGAAAATTTATGAAAATATTAAAAAATGAAAATAAACCCAGAACACAGAACAAATGCATTCTAGGGTTATTAGTGCTGTCATTAATGATAGATTTTAGTGATGAAAAAAATTTTGAAAAGAAATATGTCGATTATAAATGATTCGAAATATGAAATTGAAAATAAATATCAATTGATAATAAAATATGTCTAAACAGTGTAACAAATCATGTTAAGTTTAAGATAAAAAACGAATTTTCCTCTGAAAAATAATAAATTTACCTATATTAGTTATTTGATAATGTTTTTTGAAAAATAAAAAATATACTTAAAACAGATAAATTGACAATTATAAAAGGTTATAATATTTTAAAACACTATCAGATATCTTCCCTGGACTTTTTACGACAGGATCTACGCCTGAAGATGTTTTAGGAAATGCAATAACATCTCTAATGACATTTGTTCCATGTAAGATAGCAACCAAACGATCGAATCCTAAAAATAATCAGAAAAAATATATAGAATGTATGTATTACCAAGAGCAATACCTCCATGAGGAGGACAACCACTTGACAAAATTTCAAAAAGATGGGAAAACTCATTAATTTCATTTTGAGACAACTAAACGTATAATTATAAAAAAAATACAGACAAATAGTTTACCTTAAGAACATTTTCTAATATATACTTTTGTAAAGCTATATCATGAATTCTAATACTACCTCCTCCAAGTTCTATTCCATTAACAACAATATCGTAATGATCTGCTCGTACAGATTCAGGACTTTTTTTAAGTAAATAAATATCATCTTCCAAAGGACTAGTAAACGGATGGTGCGTAGATTTAAATACACGGGCTTCACCTTGTTTCGAATCATCCTTTTCATAAGAAAAAAGGGGGAATTCATTAATCCAAACAAATTCAAATTGTTTTTCCGAAAAAGAAGGCATCAACTTATGTTTTACACATTCATAATATAACAGCTGTCGACCATGCCCTAATTGCGTTAGATTACCTGAGTGTTTTATAGGGCGTTGAGATAAAAAAATAACGTCGTTGACTTCAAGTCCTAAATAGTTATTTAATTGTTTCATGTTATTTATAGATGATAGAGAAAACGGCGTTTTTGATATCCATGTTTCTAATCTATCTAATGAATGAATATAAACAATAATTGGTTGATGATATGTTGATATTTCTTTACTAATTATTTGAAATCTATTTTTTGATATAGCTAAACCATTTTTAATAATAATTGCATCTACAATAGGATATTTTGAAGCAACAGGTGCCAAAAAAGAAGTTATATTCCGAATCTCAAGCCCATATCTTAAATCTGGTTTATCTGAACCATATTTCGACATCGCTGTTTCATAAGACATTCTTCTGAACGGAACCATAATCTCTATTCCAAGATATTTTTTCCACAATTGTCTTAATAACGTTTCTATAATAGAACATATATCTTTTTGACTTATAAACGACATTTCCAAATCCAACTGTGTAAATTCTGGCTGACGATCAGCTCTTAAATCTTCATTCCTAAAACATTTTGCAAGCTGATAATACCGGCCTATTCCACTAGACATTAATATTTGCTTATATTGTTGTGGTGATTGCGGAAGAGCATACCCATACCCATTCTGTCGTGTCGGCACAATAAATTCCCTAGCACCTTCTGCTGTCGATTTAAATAAAAGAGGAGTCTCCACCTCAAGAAACTGCCGTCGATGAAAAAAATCCCGAATATCTTTTGCTACTTTTGCTCGTAACCAAAGAGCTTTTTGATTCATAGGATTACGAAGTTCTAAATACCGATATTTTGCTCGTATACTTGAGTTTACTGATGATACAAACATCGGTAGAAATGGCAATGCTTTCGCCCTATTAATCACACGAATTCCCTTCATATCTACTTCCAATATTTCTCCTATCATCTGATCTTTCTTTGGTCGCAATTGAATTGTTCCTTTCACTTCAACTACACTTTCTGCTGACACTTTTTCAACTTTTTCTATAAGTTCCTCTCTTGCATCTCGTAAAACCAATTGTATTGTCTTCCCGAATATATCTCGCAACCCGTAAAACTGTATCCAACGGCTTAATTTACGTTTATATGGTAAAAACCACCCAAATAAATATACTATAGCTCCTTCATCAGCCCTATCAATTGTTTTAAATGAAATAATCCTTCGTTCATCGTGAATCAATCGTTTTCCACTAATTCTTCCAAATTTCCAGAAAATATACATTTTTTTAAATATAAAAAAAAAGAATAAAACAAATTCCAAAGTAAATAATAACCAAATAATTTGTTTCTACTCAGACCTTCTTCTCCCCTTATAAATCACTCAAATAACATATTATAATTAATAGATTTTCCACCTTAAATCTAGCACTTTATTACATTAAATAACATGTATTAAATTGTTGATATTTATTCAGGCCAAGAAAGATATTTGCCTCTAATCTTTTACTTATCCATTGCACATTTTTAACGACTATATGCACCAAAAAAATCCATTCTAAACCTTATTCCCCCTATTTCTACGCCAGGAACCTTTTAGAGTGCGCATATATACCTATCAATATTATCAAAACACCGCTTCCCTCTATTTTTTACCCGAAACTTGTAGTCTCGAAAAAATAATCCTTCCACGGTCAAATGAATCAATGATGAAATAAAGCTTATACAGAAAAATGTTCCAAGCATTAAAATTAACATTTTTTTGCCTACGGGACTCCATAATATATGGTGAAAGCGTCAATCTAAACCTACCTTGTTACATAATTTGACGCTAAGACCTCTGAGATTTATATTCGACCAGGAAAATCTAATAAAAAAGTTATTTTTTATTAATATATGCATTAATAAATGCGTGTAAATGCACTTTACGTGTCCTATTATATTCAAATATACCCTTTATTTTGTAGTCCACAGTTCAGGTGCATCTAGATCAAGTATTAGCTAAGATGCGTAATTTCTGTGGCAGATAAAACGCATTAATTATTAAGAAGCCCATTTTAAAGCCAATGCTATCGGTTTATTGATCAAATGGACGTTTTTTTTAGCATTTTTTCCATTTTGTATGCAACACGTTTTAACGCTTATAACTGCGCTGATATACACAGACGCATTGAAATAAGAAAAAAAGGAAAAATATAAAGAAACTAGAGAAACAATTACTATAGAGAGCTTCGGAAGGTTAATACAAACCATTTGATGCCCTATAAAGCACTGTCATATCAAAAAGCCGTTAACGGTGAGTCATTTTTTTGAAAAGATAAGCTTAATCAAATATTGAAGATATATAGGTGCAACAAAGATTAAAGTTTGTGAAAAACATATTTTGTAATAAAATATATACGTACTAATTGTTTTTTTTTGCAGTTAGCAGCACCAAAACAAAAATATTTGGAACGTATTTTGGGAGCCACATATTCGGGAGATATTGCATTATTTGAAGTATTTAGCGCACTTTTTTCACGTCTTCGTGAGCCTTCATGGACAGTATGATATCCATTATTGTTATTTTTTAAGTTTATATTTATTAAGATTGTCTTTAAAAGTCTTATTGTTATTCATATTATGATTCGTGATGGATCTAGGGATATAACACTACAATATTTATCTAATAATATGAGATATTTTTCTATAAAGGAGCTATTTGGGGATACAAGTTTTTTCTCATATGATTCTGGTGGTCTTTTATTTCTAGGAGAACTAGCAATATCTCAACAAAGTAGAAACATTCAAAATTATGGTCTTTATCTTCAAGAAAAGATACAGAGTTTTAAAGATGTACAAGTAGATTATGTTTATGCAAAAAGCAGTAAAACAATAGAAGGAAGATTGCGTAGATTAACAGTAGCAAAAGGACTTCTTCGAGAAGTAGAAATTGTTCAACGACAGATTGATACATTACTTTGTTGCAAAGTTAGTTTTTTTTTCATATATTTATCAATATTTAAATATTTTTTAGTTTTTGGAAGATGGGCTAACAAATAACATAACTATTGTAGCATTTAGATTACTAATCGGAGATCTTTTGTCTCTGTTTCAAGTAATTAATGAAGGGGTAATCAATGTTCTTGGTATGATTTATGTTTTTTAGGAAGTTTTTTATGTAAATTAGAACACTATTTTGAAATGTCAAGATATGATGCGGAAAAGGCTCTTGAAATATACAAAAAGTTTGTTAAACAGACAGCAAATGTTTCAGATTATTTGTCGTTTGCATGTAGGATGGAAACTTTGACATGTATAGAAGTTCCAAATATTAAACATGTATAGTATAGATTATTATGAAAACGATAATTTATGAATACTGTAGGCGCCGGTAGGCCTTTCCCGTGCATTACAAGAGTATTTGGATGACAAGAACTTTGAGAAAAATAGACTTCAATATATTGAAAATAAAAATGCTCTTGATTCCAGTAAAAAAAAAGCAAATTTAACTGTTCCATCAGCTAAAACCTCTTCAAAGAAAAAGACCACAGGTTTATTGCTTTAATTACACTTATTAATACTTATTAATGCCTAGATACTCAATCTTTATCGGGAAATACTCAAAAGCAAAATTCAAACAATATTAATCTAATCGACTTTTTTTCAAGTATTGAGAATGAACAAGCTTTTATGTTTCCGAGTGCTCCTATGAAGAACATAGCTTATGAACCTTCGAATTTTTCGGGAATTCAACCAACGCAACCAATACAACCAATACAAACAGTCGTTAATTCTGCTCCGGAAGAACAATCAATAGTTTCATTTCCTCAAAATGTGCCTTCGCAAATGCAGCCACAAGTACAAGTGTCTTATGGGTTATATAATCAGTATTCTTCAGCTTTTCACCCTAATAATGCACCTTATCAATCCACTCAACCAATTATGCAGAACCCTAATTCGTTTCAAGCTTCTTTTCCTATAAATCAAAAACAGGACTATAATTCTATTTATCCTATGCAAGCTAATTTCTCCGGTTCTGCATATGGTATATATCATATGCAATCAAATGCTCATCCATTTAATCAAACACATCATTTTAATCAAATCGTTCCGTCGCCAGTTTTAGAAACAAACAATTCTAGTATTAATCATACAAATCCCTTTCATCGACCTCCGCTGTCTATGAATACTGAGTTTGAGCATCAAAGAACTCTTCTAACAAATCAATTTCCTCCTACTATAACATCAACTCAATTTCCACCTCCTACGAATCCATTTTCGAAAAGTTATGACAATGTAACAACACCATTTTTAGATCCCAAAGCACGAACTGTTCGACAAAATGCGTCTACTCTCCCTTTTGCTCAGAAACCAAGGACGAATCCATTTTCCAATGACAATCTTCCCTCAGAACATGGAAAATAATATATAAATCTTTCCTTCAAGCAAAAGGAACATTGAAACTCCTGCTATTCATATTGTTCATAAAAAAAGGAAATATACATTTTTGAGTTATTTTGTTCAAATACACTTTCAATAATATATACAGATTTTAACATTTCAAAAAAAATGTCATTAATACATGTGTTATTATTTAATGTTGATAGCTAACTATTCACTAAAAATAACATAAATTTAATACTTATTAATGACGATACTCTTTTATTTCAGGCAACTCAATTAATTCTTGCCTAATTAGAATTTAGTATATTATTCAGTTATTTTTCTTCAGGTTACTTTAGAAAAATCTAATTCTGGATGTTGCTCTTGAAATTTTTTCAAAATTTCTTGTTTTTTCAGCTCATCACTTGTGGGTTTTCCGAGTTCCTTTTGTCGCTGATCAAACTATAATTTCAAAAATGGTTAGATAAATGCATGGATGACTTATATGAGTGGGTCATCCATGTATTGTTTTTACTCATTTAACGAAATCTTACCATCATTTTTTCTACCATTGATCGGGTTTCTGCATCTAAATCACCCAGTTTCGAATTTTCTGGCTGGATTTTAGATGTATCAATAGAAGGGTGTCCTTGAATCACTGACGACCACCATTCCATTTTATTTATCTTCTCAAGATGTATAATAATCGCTCTTTGATTTTCTACAAATCTTTTAATATTATACATCTAATTATTATTTCGATCTACCAAGCGTCCAGGTACTTTCTTCTAATTTTATTTCTTTGGGAAAATCCCCTTGAATTAATGGTTCTTGCTGTTTAAGGCTAACTTTTAATGATTTTTTTTCAAGCAAAACACTAATATCTCTTCCTCGAGTTCCTAAAGGTACTGGTATATGGATCTCAACTTCTCCTAATGTTTGCATCCATTCATATTCTATTCCAGAAGATAGCTGGACTTTCTGAAGAACACTGGGATTAATAAATGTCTGATTATCCGTCATTGTTAACTTATATATAAAAATCAAAAATATAAAAAACGTTTATCGGACTGTGAACGGATACCGGTCAAAATTCTTTTAGGATAAGAATTAACAAGCAATATTTTCAAATTTATTTTTCTATATTTTTTTAATATCTATCTAACCAAAATCTGTATATAAACAAAAAAAATATGGATTTCAACTTTATTAAAAAAGTAATACCAAACATATAGATTAATTCTGTTTAAACACATACAAACCTCAACAACCATTATTTCTTATATATTTCAATTCTAATTAATTAATGTTCTAAATTAATAAACATATGTTATAGAAGAATATATGTTTAATTTATCAAAATTCAACTTAACATATTTATATAACAATAAAAATGACATAATCTTTATTTAATTATTAAATTAATATTTTCATTTTAATATGTCAGCTTTATTTATTTTTATATAAAGCCTTATAAAACCAATAGAAATCTCGAATTTTCAAGTCTCTATGTATCGACGTTCATTGCCTGATAATCAACCTCCTAATAAACGTCCACGATCGGAGGCAGTTCTTCCAGCAGATTTCTTTGATTCTACAGAAATACAGGCAGATAATGAGTCTAATGATACGTCACCGCCTCCATCTCCATCTTATTGGGCTCGAGAACGACTTTTTGATGAGACTTTTGAGCAGATGGTTTATGATGAACGCGTAGTAAACTTAATAAAACGAAGAGAAGAGATTAAAAACCAGCCGAAACAGTTGAATATACAGTCAGAAGAGGAGAATTCTTTAAAAAAAGAGGTTTTTTTAGAGCAAAATGCGTCAGAATATGAATCAGACACGTCAATTATAAAGTCTGACAGTGATTCAGATGTAAATTCAGACGTGTCACGTGACTGGAGAATTAGGAGGGGACACACTCAAAATGAACGTGTCCCGAGAGAAAAGAATAAAGCTTGATATACGGTTTTAAAAAAAAAAGATTTAAAAAGAAATTTGACTGGGGAGTTGGTTAAGGTTAAATCTATCATTAAGGGTTGTTGAAGAGATATTTTAAAAATATTTAAAATTATTAATATTAAAACAAACGTTCTGGAGTCAGAAACAAGGGTTAAAACATCATTAGAAGAGTGGAAAAAATATTTTGAGTTAGGGGCTTCATTATGTCTTTATAATTGGGAGATTCTCTCTACAGCAGTTATTTCGTGTTGGGGTGGACCGAATAGTGGAGAAAAACGTGATTGGTTATGCGGTGTTATTTGTGATTTGATCGAAAATATGCCCTTAATTTCAGTAGAAGAAGTAGAAGGAGTTCTTTTACAGGTGATGGAGGATGAATTTAATGTTATAGTTGAGGATGGATCGGTGGAAGAAGTTGCAAAGAAGATTATAACATTATATCGAAAATGTAAAGAAGGAGAAATACGAGAGATTGAAGAATGGTATGAAGGATGGAAAAATGGATCATGCAGGATGAGTAGAATGAAAGAAGTGGTTCCAAAAGGAGATAGTGAAGATGAAGAATGTTAAGAAATGGAATAATGTTCAGATTGAATTAAAGAAATAAAATTATATTTTTAAATCTATTGTTTTTTAGATATATTTCGTGAGTTAAGGATGAGAAATGAGTTGTTTCGGCGTTGTATGAAATTCATTTGTCTGAAAACTTTGTACTATAATTTTTCCGGGTTTTTCTTCTATTAACCATCCTTCTTTATTTAAAAGTTGGAGTATGGATGGCTTAATTTTAGGCAGTTTATTTTTACTATGAAGACCGGCACCAGTTATAATTTCTAATGGTGTAGGTATATCAGTTTGAAGTTTTTGTTCGTGGCTCCACCATTGTGCAACAGCTTTTTTAACTAAAGGAATAGCTTCTGCAATAGTTAATCCATGAAGATCAATCAAATAACTAGGAAGACTTAAAAAATTTAGGATGAATATATTTTAAAAATAATATTACCTATTCTGTATCATACACATTTTGGCTCTCATATTCCATAATTTAACTTTAGAGTTATATTCTTGGGCCTAAAAATCAATTTTATAAAGGAAAAATCAGTGCTATACCTTTTTGGAATAATATGTAACGATATCTCTATAGAGTCCCTGTGTTTTTGCTTTTCGATAGGCTTTTGCAGCTTCTTTAAATGCATGATTTCTATTAAAAATAAATGTTGACAAATTGGCTTTGCACTCTTCAAGATTGTAATCGGTATGTATCATATCATCAGAAGAATTATCAAGTTTCGACTTATAGTCATCATTGATGTGATTATGACGTTCCGAAGAGGATGTGTTAAAATGATGAGTTTGATTTTGATCCTTTATATATATAGGACTTTGTTGAATTGTTTTTACTACACTTATTGCTTTTGGAAGATCATTTTCTACCGAAAGCAATATTCTGCTATACATATGTTCTTCTAGAGACGGAAATTGCTTTTTTAATTGTTTCAGATTGCTTTTATAATCATGTTGTAACATGACAAGCGATTCGTTTATTCTTTGTATCATATAATCACTTGATAATAAATTATACACAGATTTCGACAGAGAAACCGATGATTGATGATAAATTGATGCAGCTTGTTTTTTAGGAATATTAAAAATGTCAGCGAGCCATTCAATATTCGGAATAATATCATTCCATTTTAGACTTGGTTTCATTCTAAAATCTACTGTCGATTCCTGAGCTTCATTACGTTTATACCATTCATCTAATGGAATATTCTTTATCTTTTTACTTTTTTTACGCTTTGTCTTTGGAATTTCAAGCGAATCTTTGGAAAACGAATCATTTAAAGAATCATAATTCTTGTCATCATCCATAATGTCTAAATTTTCGTTTATCACTTTTTCTAGACTATTTCCATATTCTTCCTGAATATGTTTCAAAACGTCTGTATCTTGTTGAGGAAAAATCATTTGTAGAAAAGATAATGTATCATTATTAGACGTTTTTCTCTGAGAAATAGAGGGATTAGATTCGTTTTTAAATAGGCAGTTTTTATGATATTTCATTCTTAAAATATTTTTTCATCACTAATAATTCTATATGCTGAATACTTATGCGTAAAAACCGTTGTTAAATATTTAAGGTATTTTAGATAAAAAATAATGCAATAAAAAACCAAGGTATTTTTTGTTTATTATACAATAAAAAGACCAAAGTTGCTTTTAAAATTTAGTTTTCTTTTGTATTTTTTCACATTTTTGTATACAACATATCGGCAAGGTTAAGGAAAAAAAAAACATAAATTTATACATTTCTGAATAACATAAAATATCTATAGTATGTTCTTTTGATTTAATAAATCTCTTATTTTTATATAAAAGAACACATCTTAAAAAAAATAAGAATATTATACTAATTTTTAATAAAACATATTCTTTAATTTAATAAATAAAATCTTCTATTAAAGCCTCAATCACCTATAATTAATTAATTAGGAACAATATTATTTAAATTTTTAAATAAAAACAATATTTCATTTTTAAATAGTTAATAAACAAGGATTTTAGTAATATTATATGAAAATATAAATCTTTTAAGGATTCTTGAGATGATTTTTAATATTTAAGATATATAAGACATTTTTTGATCTAGTATTGCATTCTTAATATCTATTATAATATGGATTTTTTTAAAACAATTATATTCATTTTTAAAAAACATAAATAATCTTATTTATATATTTGTTTCAATGAAATATTGTAAGTTTAAACTACTATAAAAATATTATATTATCTCAATCTTATAACTCTAAGTCTATTAAAAATTTTTATATTAAAATATATAATAAAATAATATATATGTATCAATAGCAATGTAAATATTTATATTTTTAAACAAATATTTAACATCATCTTTAAGATTATAATGTAAATAACATAATTTAATCAAACAAATAACAATTAAAAATAATAACTTATCAATGACCAAAACTTGCATAAAAAAGATAGACAAAAGATGCAAAAGTCAAATAAGTTAAAGAATCTGGAAAGGAATTAAAAAACAAATATTAAATCCAGTAAGGAAAGAATATACCGAGTAAAATAAGTATCATTAATGTCTATAAAATGCAAAATAAATTACATCAAAATATAAAATAATAGGAAATATTTTTAATGAAATACCATATTTACATTAATGCATTTTTACTCTTCGGAGATAAGTTTTGTTACTTTTCCAATTGCCACAGTAAGACCCTCATTACGAAGAATAAATCGACCAAGTTGTCTATATTTATCAAATGTTTCAAGACATAGAGGAGAAGCCGCTTCCAACAAAGCCACGATTTTCATGCCTTTTATTGCAAATGCAGGAGGCTTTTTACTTCGCCGATTGGTAAGCTTATCAAGCTTATAAAGCAATTTCTATAAATGTCTTAGTTTATAATATCATAAAAAGTCATATTTACCAAAAAAGTTACTTCTTGAACTGCTGAATGAATATGGATAATACAAGAATAACCAGCAGTAAGTAAATTTTTCACTTCCAAAATAGCTATCTGAGCCTCAAATATTTTAGCCGTACTCACAGGGCTGTTTAACGACGATAAAATATGGCCTGTCATAACATCTTCTTCTTCTACTCCTCTAATTCGAAGTTTCACTTGTTCACCACATCGACCTATTCGTATTTCTTCTAATTCATCATATAACGCTATAACTTCAACCACAGTCTAAAGTGTTATCAAAAAATGTCTTGACACAATGACACATACCTTGTTTGGCATAAGAATAACATTAGATCCTTTTTTAACATAACCGCTTTCAACTTTTCCTTCAATAACCAAACCCATATCCTAATAAAAACTAAGATGTGATAAATATTTATATAATATAAAGACCTTATATTTCGCATGAATAGGAATTATTAATGGAGCGTTCACTTTCCGTTCAAATGTATCCATTTCATCTAAATATTCAAGAAGAGATGGCCCATTATACCACGGACATATTTTTTTATCAATACGCTCTTTAATATTTACACCCGTAAATGCAGATATTGGCATAAATACAAAATCTAGATACCTTAAACCCATTAAACCCAAATAAACACAAAATACCTGTCTTAGGATTATATCCCACTTCCTTTCTCAAAAACATTGAAATCCCATTTGTACATTCATCATATCTTAAAATATTTTAGAAAAATATTAACCAATAATCGTTTAACCTTTCTTTTGACCATTCTACAGTAGGGTCATCCATTTTATTAATCACCACAACAAGTTTCGAAACACCTTGTGTTTTTGAAAGCATAGCATGTTCCCTTGTTTGTCCACCTTTTTCAAATCCTGTTTCATATTCACCCTTTCGCGCAGAAATAACAAGCACAGCAACATCTGCCTGAGCAGTACCTTCTATCATATTTGGTACATAAGATTTATGACCAGGAGCATCAAGAACTTAAATTATTAATACATACTAAACGATTACTGAGATATTACTTGTATAACGACGTTTTTCTGTTTCAAAATACGCTCTGCCCAATTCAACTGTCTTTCCCTTAGATCGTTCTTCTTTTGTAGAATCCAATGCCCACGATAAATACCTTTTTCATTAAAAATATAGATATAACAATTTTTATCTCCATACCAGCTTTCTCGACCTGCTTCCTTTGCATCTTTTTCATATTTCTCCATTGTTCTTTTGTCTACCATTTCTGTTATATAAAGAATATTTCCTCTAAATCCCTTAAACCAATAAACAAATACAATTAAATAATTACCCAAGAGTAGATTTTCCTGCATCAACATGACCAATAAAAACAACATTTAGATGTTCTTTTCCATACATATCTTGCAAAACCTCCTCATCTATCTCCTCCTGAAATTGACTGACAATATCATAATCTCTACGTTCTTCATCCCCTCCCACTGAAACATGATTTTTTTCTTGTTTTGAAGCTCCTAATGATAAATTTTCCATATCCACTGAACAAAACCCTTTATCCACTTTATTTATCTTATTACCATTTCTCCCAACAACTGATTCCTCCGAAAAAGGTGTTTTAGAACATTCACCAATCTTTATTACCTTTGAAGTAGTACGTTGTCCACCTAATGTCGAAACTTTGACTTCTGGCGGAGCTTCAAATTTCAAAAAAAAATACAGGAAAAAAAAACAATTTATACCTAATACTTTCTCACATAGACGAATATCCCTATCCCTTGCCGAATAATCATTGTTATATGGATGATATTTTCGCCTATCATAATTTTGGTCATAACTCATATTAAAATAACCATATGGAACATTATTAATATCATAATTCGCAGAAAAATCTAAAAAAACATAAAAAACTTATAATTCTCCTACTTTATAAACCCTGTGGCTCATAATATAAATTTCTAGGCCGAAACTCTTCTGCTTCTGCAGACATCCGTAATTTCCCAATTTTCTCCAAAATTTCTTCCTGATCTATCCTCTCCTCCCACGTATCATCAACGTCTACGTTTTTAGCCTCAGAACTCATATTTAAAGTCTTTCAAGTGTATAATATTATTCCTATAAAATGCCCTATTTTTCGTCAAAAAAAAGTCCGGAAAAAAAGCTCTAAAAACATAAGTAAAATACATTTAACTGGAGAGATTCAAACGTATTTTAACAAGACTTAAGGGTCTTTTTATTAATAATTGGAACCAACCAAGCAAAGAAGAAAATTTTGAAGTCGGACGAGGAATTACATAGATCGATTATCCAACGTCATAATAAATAAGCTTGGAAAAAAAAATAAAAACAAAGGGTTAGAATAGAGAAAAACATATAAATAAATATATAAAACAAATTAAACTGATATTTTGAAGTATTTCCCTTTTTTTCCGGTCGAAAAAACCTCAAAAATGGATGATTTTTTAGCAAAGTTTAATAAAAAAAATATAGGATTTTAATTAATATTAATAGAGTCTCTATTGCAGCAGCAACATTCGCAATACGTAGCGGAGTAAGTATTGCGGGAGGTATTGCTCTGCGTCAGGTTTCTCGGTACATTAAAGACATGCCTTCTCAGGCTCAACGTCAAATGTTAGATTCTTTAAAAAAACAGCTTGAACAAAAGATACGGGTAGATATAGAATATTAGAAGATCCATGTTAATTATACGAAAGATTGTTACTCCAGCAATTGATTTGATTGAGATTATGTATTTTTTTTTGATAAAGAAGACATTATATAATTAAAATAATAGTTCAGCACGAGGAAATACAAGTCTTGGGAGTACGGTTCATCTAACGAATTCACTTCGTAGAGATATAAATGCATTTGCGAAGCGTGTAAGTGATGCAGCAGATGAGCAAGAAATATCGAAACATATTAATAAAAATAATATGGGAGTTATTATGACAGATATGAAGAATCTTCTTTCAAGAATTGAAGATGTAGGTTTAAAGTAAAATTATGCGTGTTAATGTAGTTTAGGCTGTTCCTCTTATATCTCTTGCATTAACTACATCAGGTGCAAACATTTCATCTTCACTACCAAATACAGTTTCACCATCTCGATTATTGCAAGCGTCATCATTTTTGATTTCAGCAGATTCATTGTTTTGTAAAACCCCATATCCTAAATTCCAGCAAGTTGGACCGGTTTTTATATTGAAACTTTATACTATTTTTTCAGGAAGTGCTAGGGTTGCACATATGATTTCAACAAGTGATATTACATGGAAGGAAGAGCATGCTAAATGTCTAGTATCTATTATTCGGGTGGATTTAAATGATTATTCGGAATCAAAAAGCGATTTAGCGCGTAAAAGAGCAAATGAATATGCATATGAATTACAAGTGATTGAGGATTTAAATGATGGAAGATATCATGAAGAAATAGAAAAAAAAAGAGTAAAAAAAAACAAAGACGGACATATATATGGTTCTAAAAGAAATATACCCATTCATCTGATTTCGAGACTTTTTTTTAATGCTTCTGGAAGACTTCTTAATATCGAGGAAGCAAAAACACCAGTTCTTGTTCTAAAACTCAACCATGCGCTCTCACCTCCAAGAAAACTATTAGAATCAATTAGGGACGATAACACGGAAGATGATGGAAATCAAGGAAATGTTGATGAAGAATCATTTTATGATAAAATTAATGACCCTGAAAATATTGAATGGATTGCATTTGAAATTTGGAATGATGACGTAGATGATGAAGATAAAAGTCAAGATGATACAGGCAGTAATGTAAGTGATATTAGTGAAAGTTCAAGTGAAAATGATGAGTATGATAATATCTATGAAAACGTAAATAATGGAGAGAGTTGTAATAATGATGAGAAATATTTAAAAAATATGTCATCTTCTGATAATCAAAAAGCATCTAAGGAAACTATTAATGATAAAAATAAAACTTTGAAATCAGAAGAACAAATAGATGAATTTTCTGCAGCATTGAAAGCATTAGACATTAATGTTGAAAGTACAAATGAAATTTTAGAGCTACAAAAAAATTCCAGCACCAATTTAGCCACTTTATCTCTTCTTGAATATATCATTAGATTGACAGCGTTGCAAACATCTGAACAAACATCTTTACTTTCTGTTACTGATGAAAGAATATCCTTATTTTTGAGAGATGATAACCATAATTCTCGAACAAGAGAACGGACAGGAGCTTTGGAATATGGAGAAACGCCACATAGCTCTCCATCATCAATAAAACTTGAAAAAGATAGTATAAAATCCCAGGAAAATCGTAGAATTAGAAAAGATTTATTGCTTGATAGTCGGAATTCTCCAAGAAGTCCTCTTTCCCTAGGCTAGATTTCAGAATTAAAACGCTCGATATATTATAAATAAATCCGAACAATTAACATTGTAAAGAAATATAGCTTATAAAAATTTAACGACAAACTATTTCTAATATGATGCAAATTACAAAACAATTTTACACGACTAATATGCTATTCAAATTAAATTCCAGCCTAATCCCCATTGAAATTTTATTATAAATAATATTAACGTATATACATATCTATATTCAAAAGTTCACATTAATATCAATAAGATATTTTAAGTTTTTTACAAAACACATATATGCGATTTTTATTGCTTATAAATATGATAGTGTCCCTAAAATAATAATATTGATCATTTAATCATATCTTACAATACAATAAAAAATTTAAAGATAGAAGAAATCATCATTTTACGTATTTAACTTCCTCCTTTTACAATAGAGAATTAGATATCATTAGCAAAATTTCGCATATATTGAAGTCTATAAATAGTGTTCATTTTTTAAAAATCATTAGTATCTAATAATATATTAGAATATATTTTTTAAAAAACCCTTATTAATACATATATTTAAATCAGACATTATATTCAAAAACTTCCCTTCAGGGCTAGTATATAAACCTGATAATAATTTTTCATCCATTGGCATAGTTTGTGACACATCTTGAGGAATATTATCAGCATTAATATGACAATTTGAACATTTACATGTAGAATCAGATAAATAATCAAACCTAACTTCAGATAATAAATATGGATAAGATACATCTAAAATCCCAGAATTAAAATTCTGGAAATCATTTGATATCATTATTTGAGGATCTGTATGTAGTTCAAGAATTTTAGTGTCATCATTATTTTGCATTTTCGAATACTGATCAGAACCAAGAAATTCAGATGCAAAGACCTGAGAATCTATACTTACACCTGATGCCATATACGGATAAATGGGTAGACTATCAAAATGACTATATGCAGATTTACCACATGTCTGATAAAAACTCATTTGATCTGGAATAGAAACAAAATTGGAATCAGTTTTTTCAATAGCCAAAGGATAGAGACAGTTACCAAGATACTGAGGACAATTATATATCATTTCAGTAGATTCCGATTTAGAACCTAAACTCTGAGGACAAAATACCGAATCAAAATCATATAAACCATTCGATTCCAATCTTGTATCCTGTACTTTTATATCCATATTATTTGATGTTTGTGACTTATCAGACAGATGAATCCATTGTAAAGAATTATTTAATGTATTGAAATCCGTAGGAAATGAATAAATTTGAACAGAATCCCTAACTTCTTCATCTTTTTCAATACCACAAAATTCCTTCTCATTCTTTATCATTGGCAATACCTTTTTTTTGTCTAATTTTTATTAATTATGTATTTTTAGCTTAAAAAATATAACTTTTTTTGGGAGTTTTAAGTGACATTTTCTGAACGTCTAATGAAACAAAAGATTTCTCTAATCCCTGATTACATACACATCTTGTTCTAGACGTCTTTTTTGTACGTTCTGATGGCATCTGTACACATTGTGATACTGGTCTTCCCTTACGTTTAATCTCAAAAAGTTGCCGATTTTCATGATCGCACAAAGACGACCGATGCCCTCTAATACAACTAGAGCTAAATATACTATTAACTCTTTCTTTTTCTGTCTTTTTCTACAGCTACTGACCAGGCATATTTAATATCATTAATATACACCATACTAAGTAAAAATTAGTCCTTTTTTCACGCAAAAAAAAAGATCAAAATCCTATTATAGAACTTAACAAACCTTTTTTATCATAGAATGCAGGTTTCTAATAAAATTGTTCACTTTAAGTGTTTCTAACGAGTACTTGTTAATCTTAAATTTTTTGGACGTCGATCTCATAAAAATTGCTCAGAAAATCCCCAAAATATAAAATTTTAAGAATATTCAATATTTCTTTAAGATCATTTACAGGAAATTCTATGGTTTTATATTTTGTATTTAATTTTATATTTTTTAAATAAAAGAAAAAATTGAATTAAAATTAATCAAGTTATTAAAGATACAAGTCTATAAAAAGATTTTAAGAGATAATTTGAATAATATTTTAAGTGTTAATTTTAAATTTTAAAAAGAATTGCAATTTTTTAGTTAAAAACGAAATATCAAGCCTTTTCTTATGATTTAGGAAGAATTATAAGAATATAAATAAAACAAAGATCTAAACTTATTTTGAATTGAACAATTTACAGTGTTAAATATAGGATTAATTGTTCTTTAAGGGATATCTTGATTTTAGAGGCACTAAATATCAAAAACACAAATTTTGATGTTTTTTTTGAAATTGAAGAAAATAAAAAAACATTTATCAAAAACAAAAGAAAAATTAGTAGTAAAACAATTATTCTTGAAAGGAATTTTATATAAAAAATAGAGATTTGTGTATTTTTTTTCTTTAGAAAATCTATATATAAAGGGTATATAAATCTGATCGTCAAGATTTGGACTTGACAACTACCAAGATTTTTTAAACAAATATTAAATATAAAAAGGGATAAAGACAGAGGAAATACATAATAAAAACGACAAAATATGAAAACCAATGACATTTTTAAGTGTTTTTTTAGTTTATTTGTTTTTGAACGGTTAAAAATGGAGCATTTTTGACAGAAAAACAGAAAAAGAAAAAAGAGCAAAAAAAATGAGAAATAAAGGAAAATAAGACAATATATATTGAAGTTATATATTTTTTAGATATCATTTTTTCTGGGGCTTTAAGAAGTTTTATTATGATTTTGAGTCATATCCTATAAATATCATTTTTTTTATAAAAGCCAGAGGAATAAACTTTTTGATGGAATAAAGAATTATGAATATAATTGGAAGACAAGACTTCGGCTAAGAATGTTTTCTAGGGATATTTTAATGTTTAATAGCTATTAAGCTAACATTAAATTTCCTAATATAGTTAACCATATTTTTACAAAGAATGTTCAGTATTGAGGACTTTATAATATTAACTATACAGACAGAGTTTGGGAACTAAGTGTTTTAGGTGATTATATCTTGAATGTCTTTAAAGAATATGAATACTCATGCTAATTCCGATGATATTTCAACATTATTTCTTATAGAAGAATCATACAAAACTATCTTATTGCATGCCTATAATGAGAAAAAATATTCAGGGTTCATAAAGATTACTTATTTAAAAACTCTGATATAGAAAGTTTAGATAATATACTTATAAAAATGTCTCCTAACACATAATTACAGTCTACTTATATTTTTTCTTGCATCAAAATTTAATGAAAAAAAAACAACACATTGGAAGAATTGTATTGGATGTATGTTTTTAAGAGCATTTTGTGTTTAACTATATTAAGAATTCTCGATTGCATTATGATATATCGAAAAAAAACAAGAATTAACAGAACATAAATTGCGAAATATAGAGCTTTTCACAAAAAAATATATCCTAGTCATGAAAATACTGATTGTACTAATAAATTTTCTTAAATACAGCATCATAGAAAATCTCTATTTTTTTAAAGAACCTAATATTCAAAATTATGGGTATGAAAATTCTTTAGAAAATGATGAAAGAAATATTCGAATTAAAAAAATATACCATATTCTTCTAACATTAAAAAATTTGAAACTTATGTTCATAATTTTTTTTGATTCTTTCAAAGGGCCTATTTAACAAATCCAAACACCATATAAATTTAAAGATGGCAGATCTTTATCAATTCGTCCTTGAAAACAGATGCCTAGAAAGTTTACTAATGTTAAAAAGAAGTTATATCAAAATAGAGAGTCTGGTTCCTCAATTATGACGTTTAAAAAGCATCTGCAAGATACTCTAATGTCATCATTAGAACTCCAGATAAACAAGCTTCAATTTTTGAATGCATTTTCAAAGGAAAATGAGGAATATTTGAATTCTATAAGAATTTCACATAAACCTTTACGTAATGAAAATAATAAAATATTTACGTTATATCGTACACAAGATTGGATATTATGATGATTTTAATTCATTGTGGCATCAAAGCTAATATTATATCATCTCATCCAAATAAAAATTATTATAAAAATAAGTAATTATTACTTATTTCTTATAGCCTGCTAAAAATGTTCAAATAGTTGATGCTAATATATGTGTTACTAGTCTTTTCAATTATCAAGACAGGGAATATTATCAGCTTAACTTTATCAAAAAATAAAGGAATTTTTTACTGTTGAGGACAATAAGAAATATCTTAGTTTAAAAAACCAAAGGTCAAAAAAAAACAATAAAACTGAAAACATAAACAATCATGATCCAGATATAACTGGGTTCAATAATATTTGCTCTAGATATTTCAATATTATTCAGAATAAGGAATCAAAATGTAGATATAATTGTTTAGAAAAATGCTCTAGTAGAAAAAAAGATGATACAAACACATTTTCCTTAATTTCTAACTATAGGAAAAAACTATTAAGTAAAAAGCCTATTTCTGAAGCTTCAAAATATTTTCTTACAAAATACGTAAAAGGCAAGAAATGTATAAGTAATTATACTTCAAAACCTATTCAAATTGGATCATTTGATTTTACTCAATTACCTATGCAATTCGAACAATTCATTTATCTTTTTGTTCATTTTAGGCTTTCAGATCCTCTCTTACCTCTTTATCAACAAGTTCTTTTAAGTAATTTTATGTATAATTATATATCTCTAATAAGGATCAAATCATATTAAAATCTAAAAATAAACTATATAAACATAACTATTCATAGTAAATTTCTAAGTATAATTTTATTCATAAGGCTATACAAAATCATACTAAAAAGACTATAAGATTTCTAATAAAGAAATATATAAAAAAAATAAATATAACGTAACTTTTGTTTTTTTTAATTGCTGAATTCTAATTTAAATAGAAGTATTTAAAATATAACAGTCTGAATTTAGACTATAGAATGTATACTCTTTATTTTATTGGTTCTTTAAACCCAATTGTGTTCTAATACAATGGTTATAATATACCATTTCTCATATGATTATGATAAAAAATTTAATAACATACATACAATTATCTTAACTTGAAAACAACAACCTTTATTATAGCCAAGCAAAATTAAGTATGGATATATTATGTGCGAATATATTAAATGCAGATATTTCTGTAATGAAAATATGCACAATATGCACTATATTTAAACAAATAATTATACATTGAAAATACAAGAAAATCAAAACTTAAAATAGAATATCTTTTGTTATTTGAGTATTATGGTATCTGATCTAAAGACATTTAGTGTTTATTTTATTCGGTTTATTTTTTTTGTAATTTGATAATATCTTTTTTAGATATCAATAGTTTATTTATGCTAATTATACATATATATCAGCAACTAATTACAAAATTCTTATATAATTTAAATATCAGGGTTTTCTAAAAAACAAATGTACTCCAATAGAAAGAACAAGAGTTCCAAACACAGTAGTCGCTAATAAAAAAGCTATATTTGAAGTCTCACTCTCAGTTTTTTTCCTAGTTTTTTAGTTATAGGATTACTTTTTATTTATACAAACCTAGGTGTAGCAGAATATGGAGCTTGCGCAGCTTCAACTAACTATATTGATTAATCCATTTTCTTAGATTTATTTTATTATTACCTGTACAAATAAATCGGATGTTGACATCCATGGTATGCTAACATGGATTGGAGATCGAAGGCATTGAGCTTGAGTATACTGATCTGGCTGAATATCACACCTCTATTATCATTTAAAAATAAAAACCAATAATCAGAATACTAAACCTGCTGTTGACGATCAAGATCAGCCTTTGTAGCAGCATAAACACATGGAATCGAATTTATTTCTGGATATTTTTCCTTTTAAAATTAACCAATATTGATAATAGATAAGAATCAAACATGTAATTTTAACAAATAGCCAAAACTCTCAGGATCTGATGAATCATAAGTTAAACATAATACATCACAAGAATCTATTTTTTTTGGATTACTCAAAACACTGCTTTCATTATCTGTTAATTCCTCAAGCTTATATATTTTAGCTTTTATTTAGATAATTCATCTTTCTTACCACAAGATATCGTTGAATACTTTGAATTTCAACACTATTCACAACTATTCTATGGCCTTTTGTAGGAATATATTTCGGATTATAAGGAGTATTTATAAAAGAGTCTAGTAAACAGCTTTTTCCTGACTTTCTTTTCCCAACAACATAACACAAAAAAACATTTCTATCTACTTTGACAGACTTTTTCCCTCTTTTTCGAGGTTTTGTTAAATGCAATGCATCTATTGTTCCTTCTTTTCCTGGCGATTCAAAACCTAAATATGCAAAATATGCAAGGGTTGTTGGATAATCTAAAAGTGTCGTCATACTCCACTGAGCAAGCCATCCATTATAGGTAACATATCCCATCTCATTTCTAACAGTAGAATCTGGAAACGATGAAAGAAGCCATAACTTTGGAAGCCCAGGAGTAGACACAAATAAAGCATTTAATTCATCGGAATTTAAAGCACCATCATTATCTTTGTCCATTAATGAAAAATAATCAACCAAAAAACGATATCCTAAAGGACTAAGCTCTACACTTTGATCAGACCTAACTTCAACTCTTTTTTTATTAATCAATGATGATAATAAGAATTCATATACTTAGGATTAAGAAAATCATCTTTCAAACTTAAACTATCAGTATATTTAAAAGATCTTAAAATTTGCCAGGTAGTCTCATGTCTTCCTTTTATAGAAAAAAGCTTATTCAGCATCAAAAATCCAGTTTCTGTTAAACCATTATTCCTTATTGCTTCAGATGACAATTTTGAAACAGAAAACTTAATATCATCAAAATCTGACTGTGTCATTGACTTTTCAAAGCATCTTCTTTGCAAAGAATCCAACTCTGTATCATTCAATATGCCGTCATGATCTTTATCAGACAAAACTGGATTTCAATATAAACAATCACTATTATATATACAATAACTTACAAAATATCCTCTTCAAAGCAACAATAGCTGCAGGTTTCAAGTCCTAATAAAAACATAAAAAATAAAACAAAAACAATCCATCTATACTTGTTCTTTTACATTAAAAAGAGGAGCTATAGGATGAGTGACCGCTCGTTGACATAAATAAAACACCTTATAATTAAACAAAAACAAAAGAAAATATCTAAAAAACCTCGTTTACATTCTTATGAGTTTTTCCACTTGATCTGCTACACTTATAATCCTATAAATAAAAAATCATTTACCAACCTAATACAACTTTCAACTTCCTATCATATAAGCAAACCCATTTTAAACAAAAAATTAAACAAAAATTACCTTAAACTCCTTCATAATAGGAAGCATCTCTTCTTCAATGACTTGGGATCCATCTTTCTCCAAATTATCACATTTATTAGCACAAAGTACAACTGGTAACTAAACATATTAACTCAAAATTATATGAAAAATAAATATCACATTAACACCAAGAGATCTAAAAAATGGAAGCCAAAATAAAGAGATACGTTCTTCACTATAACTATCTGCATAAACTAAACAAATCACATTTGCTTTACGTAATTCTTTTATAAGCACTGGACGGTCTACTGGATCCGAAGATGTATCAACAATAATTGTATTGGTATTACTATATATATCGGGGACACTAATAGGCGGAATAACCTATTTAAAATCAGATTAACTTCCATCATATATATAGTCTTATCTTTTGAATATTGGAGACAAATGTCTCCTATAAGACGTAAGAAAAGAGGAAAAAAAGAACATTTTCCTTAACAACCTTTACAAGAGACGTAATTAAACTCGATTTTCCTACATGGTCATCGCCTACAACAACAATTCTAATATCTGTCATGATCTAAAAGATTTTCTGCTAATTCCCCCAAAATAATCAGTTTTTTCCCGTTCTTTTTTGGATACCAGGCTTTAATTAGGACTAGAATCCAATTCTACAAAAATATAGGAAAAATATCCAACAATTGTTTCTAAAAATACATTTTTTTTTTTTAAAAAAAATGAGGTTAGATCTAAGACAATCTCGAGAAACAAAAGCTGAGTAAATAATTTAGTAAGAAAAAAAAATAAGAAAAAAAAGCATTTTTTTGACAAATAAACAGATAAAATAACAAGAAATAGAAAGTAAAACTGCGTTATAGGCTTTTTCCCGGATTTTTTTGACTTAATACCATTAAAATTCAATTAAAATTAAATATATCTAAATAGCTTTATAATTATGGAAAAAGGAAAAAATTTCAGGATATAAGATGCTAAATATTGTTTATAAATAAAGAGCATATTCTATTATCTTTTTTTTAAAAAAAATCCCTTAAAATTAAAGCTATTGTTGAGATTTAAACATTTCTTTTTTTAAATATACAACAATGGACACTGCAGAGTCATTATCGGGACAAGAACATCAGTTTTCATTAGAGGAAGGTGTATACGATCTCAGAAAGCAGTTTTTTCTAAATTCTATTCCATATTCTTTAGAAAATGTTAATACAGATCCTTTATCAATTGATATAAAACCTATAACAAATAAAATGGAAATTAGTATAGTAGATATCAGACAGGACAAATACCCGTCTCAAATGAAGCCGTTATTTGAAGACAAAAATTTATCAATTAAAGATGAATTATCATTAGATCAAACAAATGATTCTATGTCATCAGTATCACCAAATGGGACAGATCTAATAAAAGATATATCGCTAGAATCGAAGAATATGAATGAATACGGCCCTTTTCCAACAAATTTATTTTCTAATCGAATATCTTTTGCAGGAAACGTTCCAGAAACATCAAAAGAGAATAATACTATGAAATCTCACTATCCACTCCATCTAAAAAATACAAATGTTCCTGTAAAGAAACTTAAACCCAAAAACAGCATATTAAAAGCAAGCTCATCGTTTATTTCAAGAATTATTTTACATGATGACATGACAAAATGTTTAGCTTCTAAAACATCAGATATTATTTATATTTTCTCGAATGTAGAAAAAGTTTTCAATTGGATTGGAATATTTTCAGAGGTTAAGGTATATATGAAAATAAAAGAAATCTATATCTAAGATTATCAGGAAGAATTTATTTCAAAAATTATTTTTTCTAAAGCATATATTACATGCCATGATGCGAATCAATATACACGAAGTATCAATCAGATTGACACTGTTTTTGGCTTTTCAACATCAGATATTATTTGGTTTGATCCAATTAGTACAAAATATACACACTTAAATAAACAAGTAATTCTAGAAGATTCAATAAAATTAATTAATAAATCAACAGGGTGTTATTAATTCATCACCTATCAATTGTATAAAATGGATACCTGGCACTGAAGATCTTTTTATGGCTGCTCATAATGATGGCTCATTAATTATATATAATAAAGAAAAAGAGAAATGTTTTTTTGTGCAAAATGAAAGTTTTATAGAAAAGTCAGATTCATATGAATTTAAAGTACTCAAATCATTATCTGATACAGAAAATCAAAGATATAATCCAATTTCTTATTGGCAATTATATAAACATTCGCCAACATGTATTATTACAATAATATTCTATATTTATAGCTAATATTCTTCAGCTCTTTCATTTTCTCCAGTCTCTTGTCATGTTGCAGTAGCATTTTCTAATGGTACATTAAAACTAATAGATTATAAGAATGAAAAGTACTGCATTTTATTTAAATTCTTGATATTTATAAATATTAGACATATTGATACTTATCATAGTTGGTATGGTGGACTTATTTGTGTATGTTGGTCTCCAGATGGACAATATATATTGGTAAGTTTATAATTTAAGAATTATTACTTAAGGCTTGTATAGACAGGGGGAGAAGATGATTTGGTTACTATATGGTCGTTTTTAGATAGAAGAATTGTTTATCGTTGTCAAGGTCATCAATCCTGGGTAACTGGTGTCGCATTTGATCCGTGGAGATGTAATAAAAACCATTACAGATTTGGCAGTGTTGGAGAAGACGGTCGACTATTATTATGGGAATTTAACGCAGATACTTTCAATAAATCCAAGGATGTATGTATTTTATTTCCTTATTTTTTTAAAACATATATAGTTTAATCAAACCAATGGTTATTTTCCTCTCAAAAACAACTACAAATCTATCAAAACACCTCAAGACACTGAAACACAAAAAAAGTCTTTACACATATCTTCTGAACCTTTTGACCATGCACCAATGTCACAAGCATCTGTATCTATTCTTTCTCCTATCATGGTTGCTATAATATTACTAAAACATTTACAACTAACTCATCTAGTCTAAAATACTAAGCGATCAATCATTAACTGGGCTAATATTTTGCCAAAATTTTATAGCTATTTCAGGGAAAAAAAGTTATTTTAACAACTTTTCATTTCTAGATTTATCTTTATTTATTTTTTCTTAGATTTTATTCAAATATGGGATAGACCATAATACTTACCATTTAATTCTCCTTCTACACATACATTATTTATCTTAAAACGCTTTCTCATTCCTCAGTATTTTCATTTTTTTACTTATTTTTCTATTACAGCTCTCAAACTTAATTATTAAACACGAAAATATATCATTTCTGGTCAAAAAAAACAACAAAACAAAAAACAATCTTTCTATCTATCTTCAAGGCAAACTTATATACAAAATCTATTATTTTTTTCTCCACATAAATGGACAAATATAAATTAATTATTACAATGGACTCATAGGATGCTACATATACTTCTTTTCACTTTTATATCATACATTTTCTCTATAAAACTAACAATCATATATATTTATTATCATTATATAATAACTTGATGACGTTTAAATTTTTATCTGGCATCTAAGGGTTAAAAAGCGTAAAAAAAATGTATATTCAGGAGAAAAAGCCATAAATTCATAGAGAAATAAATAATAATAAACAAAAAGATAAGGTATATTTGAAAAAGAATATAGATATGTCTTTTTTTCAAAAAAAACTAACAAGAAATATAGATATTACAAGCTTTTTGAATTTAAAAATTATTAAAAGATGAATATTTCAGGAAGATTGCCTCATGTAATATCTTTATTTGATATAAGGTGATTATTATTTATGAAAAGATATTTTTTTATGGATATTTATTAATAAATAAGACTTCAAACACCTCTTCCTAATATTATTATTTTACGTGGGAACGATACAGAAGCAGAAGGGGTTACAGTAAATGGAAGTGTTGTATTCTCGTTAAATGACTCTATCTCTGTTGAATCTATCATGTTTCGTTTTTATGGAGTGAATAAAGTCAAGTATTATTTTTGATTATAAGGTTTTTCAATATTTAGGAAGATTAGATGGACAGAAGTAGTTATGTCATCAGCAAGGATGCCAGTAGAACGTAATCAGAAGCAAATGTCTCTTGTTTTTGAGAAAAAAATATCATTTCTTCCATTTCATGGAACAAAAACAATCGGAAAGGGTATTTTTTAATATAAACTAAATATTTTCAATTTATATGAACAGGAAACTATGAATTTCCGTTTGAAATCCATATTCCAGGAGGTATATATATTTTTATTATGTAGTATAGGATTATTTATATGAATAGATATTCCAGAGTCTATCGAGCCTTATGAACAAGGAGAATCAATGGCATTTCTTATTTACAAGATGAAAGTTACGATAAAAAGGCCCAGGTTTCTTTCGAATATCATTCATAGAAAAGTATTTTATATAAATTATACATTTTTTAGAAACTAATGAGCTGAAGCATGTTCGTATCATACGTACTATGCCACCTTTTTCTTTGAATTTTATTCATACAATGGTATATTAAAAAACAAATAAGATAAGTATCTTTATCTGATTAACATTAGTATGTTGAAGATACATGGATAAACAAAATTGAATATAATATTAATATTCCTACGAAAACCTATGAACTGGGCACTATGATCCCTATTAATATGCGATTTGTTCCTTTGATAAAGAATCTTAAAATCTCAAAAATTTCTTGTTCTTTAAGAGAATATATTACTTTAAAAATTACATCCGGATATCATGGCATACCGTCTAAATATGAAATTGCTCGTCAAATTTCAGCTTCTAAGATTAAAAACTTACCGGAAAATGAAAACGAATGGAAGTTGCAAAAAACTGTAAATATACCAAGTTCATTATCGTCTTGTATTCAAAATTGCGATGTTAAACATATTAAAGTGAGACATAAGTAGGTCATTTTTTATCTTTCTATATTATCTTACATTTTTATAGATTAAAAATTGTAATTACTCTTATTAATCCAGATGGTCATATTTCTGAGGTATTATTTTAACATTTGAAAAGCAACCACTTATTTTTTTAGCTTCGTGCTTCTTTACCTATTGTTCTTCTCATTCCTCCCGCCATGTTTGTTAGTAATGAGCATTATGCTTATCCTTCTGCTATGGAGCTTCAGCTTCCAAGCTATAATAGCCATGTTTATGACCGTATTTGGGATGGCGTTTCTTCTATTCATACAAACCAATCTTTTGCCCATGAAACAATAGCACCATCACATATTATAGACAATTCAACTAATTCAACATATTCTCATGATGTAAACCCTACAAGATCTTTATCTAATGATTTGGAAGGACAGCAATATGTTGAAGAATTGCAAAATGCCATTCAGGATCAAGAAAATGATCATAATCAGGCTAATAATCATTCAAGTCAGTATTTCATACCTTCCAATACACCATATATAATTCTACCTACTGAATCAACTAATCAAACATCGTTACAAGAATCTGAAATCTATCATAATTTTTCCAGACCATTTTCTGTAGGGACCAATGGTCATTCTTTTAATGCAATTACTGATACTGGTATTCAACAAACACATCAACAAGGAGAAGACATTTTTTTCAATGATTTCTCTCAAGTTCCATCTTATTATACTGCAAATCACCCTGCTTCTATCACTGCTACACCCATTAGTCAATCTCTTCCTACTTATGAAGCATCTGTTTCTCTTCCACAGCAAAATACCAATCAAATATCAACAAGACAGCCTCAACAAACCCTACGTCATCGTCTATTTCCTTTGAAACTTCATACTAACCGATTCTTTAAAGTTCTTTTCATTCGACATCGAACATAAGCTCTCTTATAACTTATCAAGTCATAAAATATCATTTATACATTGAATCTATCTATAATTATGTTTTCTATATATTGCCTACTAAAACCTATATATTAGCTTCTCAACAGAATTCGAATATATGGTATTATCGTTATCAAGATTATCTCAAGTATGATAGTGAATATTATTAGTTACAGGACCCGACATGTTTTACACTTTATTTTCTATGCAAATAGATGCTTCTCTATAAACAAACAATTTTCTTTGTACGGACAGGCCATTTATACAACTCATCCGCATCTTATCAAGCCAACTGAATGTTGGTCAAAATCTAATTTACATATATCAGTTTAAACTGATTCTTTCAGTAACACCTGGTATTACTGCAGCTGAATATGCCACTCGCCGCTCTCAACTTGCTTCTACTTTACCTGCTCATAGTCTTGTTGTATTGATAGGTGCACAAATAATGTATAAAACTACATCCACTTTGTAAGAAAAATCGAAAATCTAGCAGTTTAATACAATATTAATGTTTTCTAATAATTATAGCTATGTTTTTCACCAATATCCTAATTTTTTCTATTTAACAGGTATATCAAGCAATTTTTGAAATTTTATTCAAATTAAAAGGCGTAAATGAGCCTTATTCTATATTCGCAATGGGTATTATATTAAGAATATTCATTTTCGACTTATCTATTGTAGAAAGAGATCATAGTTTTAATGGATTTAAATCATATCTTTTTTTACGTAATAAAAATCCAGAAGAAGAGCGTTGGGAGGGCCCACGTACTGGTATTGAAGTAGCGAAGGATATTTTCTTCATTGATGAAGTAAGTCAGAGTTATCTTTTTAGACTAAAAAAATAGTTTATATTATTTAGGTATATGATCTTCAAGAAGCAGAGAATATTTTAAGCAAATCTATTCACCGCACAACACAGATTTACGCAGAAATTCCATTTAACATAAATATTTCGTCAATTAAGCCTAAATCAAATGCATCCGATATATTAGACAAACTTTGTAAACGTCTTTTATCATATCCAATTTTACCAATAACTCCATGGATTCATCAATTACGAGAAATCAAAAGCGAGGCTGAATTAAGTCTTATGGAACAAGCAGCGTCTCGTTCTGCTGCTGCTTTAAACGCTACCATGCAAGTATCGCCAGAAACAGAGGGATTATTATGGGCTAAATTATCTTATGAACTTAAAAAAAGGGATTGTGATGAAGCCTATGTTCCTGTAATTGCAGGTGGCAAAGTAAAATAATGAAAGATATATATTAAATATGTTAATACCGTTTAGAATGCATTAATTATTCATTATACAATGAATAACATGCAATTGCGGTAAAATTAAGCCATAAAACAAACCAGTCAAACTAATACAACGAAGTAATGGTGATCTTGTCCTTGTAGATGCAGGTGGTGTAAGTAATATTGAGCATTAAGAATAATTTTAAATAATTCTATAGGAATATGGAAATTATGTAACAGATATCACTCGAACATGGCCAGTTAACGGATTTTTTTCACCACAACAAAAAGATCTTTATCAAGCAGTGTTAAATGTACAAAAAGCCTGTATTCAATTATGTTCAGAAAGACATGCCTTATCTTTAGATATGATACACCAACATAGTGCTGAATTATTAAAAATAGAATTGAAACAATTAGGTTTTAATATTTCACATTCAGTACACTACTTTAATATATTTTTGCATTACTGATTAATACAAGGATCTATATGATATATTGTATCCTCATTATATAGGCCATCATATAGGTATATAATAAATTATATACATATAACTATTATCAATTAGTTTAGGACTAGAAGTACATGATTGCTCTAAATTACCTGGAAAAAGGCTTTTAAAAAACAATCAAACAGTTATTTTCTATATAATTTTAAAGAATATCATCTAACTTTCCAAGATTACAATAGAACCTGGCTTATATATACCAGATCTACCCAAATTTCCAAAACATTTTAGAGGACTTGGGGTTAGAATTGAAGACAGTATACAAGTAGGCAAAGAAAACCCAATCATACTAAGTAAAGATGCAGTAAAAGAAATCGTAGATATTGAAAAAATTTGCAATAAATATAAGGAAAAAAATTAATAAATATATACGTAATACATCAGAAAACATATTAAAACTATCTTTTACATTTAATATACCTATATATATCCTTTTAAATGTATATTCTATTATATTGAAATACGTGTTTTATTCATTATTTCCAATGTCAGACCCAATTTATCAGTAATTTCAGAATTTTGTAATCCAATAGGTTTCATATTCCTTAAAAGCTCTTTGTTTTTCTCATTATCTTCAAGCACATTTCTCAAGCAAAATATTGCATACTCTCTTAAATCTTCTATAATGTCAACCAAAGAAAAACAGTAAATTAGATAATACATGGATTTTCATCATCAATTCTACATTGAGATAATATCAAACCCAAACCATGTAACTCTCGTATATCATCCTGAACTTTCTTGTTTCTAAAACATAATGTAGATAATAATTGTATAATATCTCTTTTAAAATATGGAAATGAAACTTTATTAGAATTATTGCTTAAAATTTTACTTGTTTTATTTTGCGTCATACTATAATCATCTATAGATTGTAGAAGATCTAAATTAAATAAGAACAAAATAATTTAATAGCTAAGCACTAACTTATTAAGCTTTTTAATAAATCATTTTTCAAAAGTAATTGCTTTTCCTTGGAATTCTTTGACACATGAAAAGCACAAGAAATCAATATTTCAGTTGCTTTTAGTATTTTTTGACTTTTTATGAATATTTGATTGCTATCAAATACTTGCGTTTTTACTATTTCAACCATCGATAAACAGAATAAATTTAACATAGATTCTATGAATTCACACATTTTTTCAGATATTATGATTTTTTGATTAGTATAATTAGAAAGAAATGTATTCAAAAATTTCAAAAAAACCAATTGAGAATCACTAATTTGAAAACCAGATCTAGGTCTAACTCAATCAAACACGTTAAAATAACCCATATCTACTTATTCATCAAGACAAATAATTCATGTACTTTATCATTTTGTATAAATGAAAAAAATAAAGATTGTCTAAATTTAATAAGCTAAAAACGATATCTAAATTCCATAAAACATACAACAATTCAAAATTATTTGATATTTCATCCATATACATTTTTTCAGAAAAAGAAAAAAATAAAATCATCATCTCTTTCCCCATATCATTGTTAAACAAAATATCACTAAAAAATTCTTTAATTATAATCCACTTCTCATTTTTATCATTACCAAACAGAAGAATTATCCCTAAATAAATCATTCAAAAAGACCAATAAAGCATTCATTTCTTTTTTATGACCTCCAAAACAAAACCATCTAGAAAATAATATATAAAAAATAACATTAAAAAAAAGGAAAATACTCAAGAATCTCAGAATCCAAAACCTTAAACAACGCTATAAGAAACATACCCTTTTCAACGTAATTCAAAGAAATTAGGTCGTCAAATACACACAAAGAGCGAAAAACACATGTTTCAAGACAAGAAAGTTTTTCTAATCCACTAATTACATTTATTTCCTCATTAACCCTTTTATAAACATCAATATGTAAACGAATAGCCTTCTCCAGTATCCGACAAATTTCGCAAGCTTTATAAAAAATACTGATCCTATTATTAAACCTAATTAATATAATCTTAAGAAATATACCAAGTATTTGTATTTCCTGCCAAATCTAATCCATATAAAAAAACATTATCCCCATAATAAACTGGATCAAAACAAATAGATATATGATTAAGACGTCCACAAATATCAAGACGTTTATGCAGCTTAACTATATCCTCAGAAATTGCCTCCAATATATCTAGTTCATTTTGCTTATCCACTGGTAAACTAAACATTTAGCATATAATATTCAACAATAGACAATATTCACCTGTATTTTGGATACAATCGGTTACATAGTTTGTGTGAACTTTTGGAAGCAAACCTCCTGTATTTATACATTTTTGCTATTCAAAAAGAAGTAACAGGGGTTAAATAGACTTATTAGGTAAAAAGTGATAGAAAAGGGTAATGTAGTTCAGAATTAAGAAACAAACTTCCATAAAAAGTAAATATCAATTATAAAGTGCATACAATTCGATAAATCAAGGAAGAAAACGCTTATATTTTAATAGATATTTATATAAAAGAAAAGATAAAATAATGCATATAATAAAGATTATATATGCATATACAAAGGCTATTTAATAGATATATTATTAGAATTCAGATATAATATAAATTTATTAATATTTAAATAAAATATATAGAAAATACATATATAAGATATATAGCTTAGATATATTGCGTATATTTTCTATATATTTAAGTAAATACGTACTTATTAATGTAAAATCAAATAAAATGCCTTAAAAAGTGTATAAAAGAATATTTATTAATTATTATATTTTTTGCTCAACATTGATCATAAGATTTACGATGATCTATGTATATTAGGCATACAACTCAATAAATCAGCGCATATAACTCGAATAACTCACGCATACATGCCTTATCTTATTGATTGATCATACCGGTATTCTTTTTTCTATATATTTACACCTTTAAATTGAATGACTCACACAATTGCACCATCCGGTACCTCTTTTGACACTTATGTAACACCATTTCACGAGCGTTATTCATCACCAGCCATGCTTTCATTGTTTTCACAGAGGAATCGCATTAATCTTTGGAGAAAACTCTGGATTGATCTTGCAACAGCTCAACACGAAGCAGGACTTAAACAAATCAGTACTAGTGCTCTTAAAGCTCTTAAGAAACATGCAGAGATCACAGAAGAAGAATTTGAAATTGCTCGTAATGAAGAACAGCGCTGCAAGTATGTTTTTATAGTTGAAAAACTCAATTGACACATAAAGACATGAAGTAATGGCACATATTTATACATATACTAAAGTAGCACCAGAAGCAAGTAGTATTTTACATTTAGGTGCTACGTCGTGTTATGTTATGGACAATGCAGACCTGATTATTATGCGGGATGGATTGGATATTCTATTAAACAAGCTAGCAAATGTGATACATCGACTCTCAAAGTTTTGTAAATCATATAAAGGATTGCCTATACTTGGATATACACATTATCAACCGGCACAATTGACGACGGTTGGAAAACGAGGAGCATTATGGCTTCAGGTTGTATTTTTAATTAAAAAACATTTTTTTAATAAAAACATAGGATTATGTTTGGGATTTGAGAAATTTAAAAAGAGCAAGAGAAGATTTGTGTTTCCGAGGGATTAAAGGAACAACGGGAACACAGGCATCGTTTCTTGCATTATTTGATCAAGATCATGATAAAGTAGTGAATCAAAAAGTTAAAAAAATACTTATTAAATAACAGGTAAAACAAGTTGAAACACGTGTAGCAGAATTATCAGGATTTAATCGTACATATGTGATAACAGGGCAAACATATCCTAGAAAAGTAGATATTGACATCTTAGGACCGTTAGCATCGTTTGGAGCATCTGCACATAAAATGGCAACAGATCTTCGATTATTAGCAAACGAAAAACAAATAGAAGAACCATTTGATATAGGACAGATAGGGTCAAGTGCTATGGCATACAAACGAAATCCAATGCGATCAGAAAGGATTTGTGCACTTGCAAGACATTTAAATGTATTATACTTGAACACAACAATGACCCATTCAGTACAATGGTTTGAAAGAACATTAGATGACAGGTAAATATATATTATGTTATTTCTGTAATGAGCTACAATTTTTATAGCGCAAATAGAAGAATATGTATTCCTGAAGCATTTCTTGTCGCAGATGCAATATTAGAGCTGTTAATGAATATAACATCAGGTTTAATAGTATATCCAAACGTTATTTCCAAGATAATTGCAAAAGAACTTCCATTCATGGCAACAGAGAACATTATTATGGCAATGGTACGCAAAGGTGGTGATCGTCAAATGTGTCATGAAAAAATTAGAATTCTTTCAAAAGAAGCATCACGTATGGTAAAAGAAGAAGGAAAAGATAACGATTTGATTGAAAGAATACAAAGAGATGTATATTTCGAACCCATTTGGGCCGAGTTAGACACTTTATTAGATCCAAGCACGTTTATTGGTCGTGCACCTGAACAAACTGAAGAATTTCTAAATACTCAAGTTGAAGAAGCACTTGAGCCTTTTAGGAATCAATTAACTGACAGAGAAGCGGATCTAGCCGTTTAAAATTATTTTACTTGTAATTATGGTCCAAATATGAGAATCTTGTGTTTCTTTCTCCATTTTTATTTCATCAACTTCAACAGACAACTGTTGATCAGGATTAAATTCAAGAATACTCTTATACGCATGAATCGTATCCTTTATATCGTTACAAACATCTTCGCAGGCAAGCAATTGTTCTTTTTCTTCTTGAACTTGTTTTTCGACAAGGCGACACAATGTATGCCGAGCCTAATCATCAATATTAAAAAATAAACAGATTCTATTTATTAAAAACGCGCCTGATGAGGTCTATATTCATTAATAAGATGATGCATGTTTAACAATATAATTCGAATATGTTCTACTTTTTCAACAAACTGATCCCGATTTAGATAAAACTATCAAAACATCTATCTACCTGTTCAGGTGCAATTGACATGATCCCAACCAACTCAAGAAAATTAAGTAAAAGACTTTTTAACATTTTTTTTAGTTCATTTACACGTTTTTGTGCACAAAGTGGACCATTACTTGAATCAAAAAGTTCTTGAATGCCGAAATCAGAAAGTGACGGTAATTCATCTGGGATCTTTCAATATTTCAGCATATTGAAAAACACACTTTTTTATATACTTTCCACTGCTCATGGAAACACCGATAAAATCCTTTGGTAGGTGCTTTCGGAGGCGTAAAAAACCTCTCTAACTTAGGGCTACAAGTATTTGTTGCATCATAAACACCTAAATTATCCAAATCACGAATGAAATCATATTTTTTTTCTTTAAAAGCATCCAGATTCTCTTTAGTAAATAATTTATAATGTCTTGGTGGCGGTGGAAAAGTTGAAGATAATTCTGTTTCTAATGCTGAATCTTGCATCCTTAAAAAATAATATTAACAATATCTGCAGATGCAACCAATATATTTTTTGCTATAAAAATCGAATAAATAAATCAACTTAATTTTTTCCTATATTCGGAGTAAAATGCATCAAACAATTTATAATACAAAATATTTGAAAGACAAAGGACAATTTCTTAATAAATGAAAGAAAATTATGCAATACACAAGACAATATTATTTATGTATATATTTATCTACAAATACATATTAAACAAGCATTTATATAAATTCCAGATCCAGATATTTAAATAATTTTATTTAGTTTTTTTTGATAAAATAATCAGAGATTTTCTAATAATAATTTTAAATCTCATACAAATTCCATGACTTCCACTAAATATCAATATAACAAATTAAAAAATACGTGAAATTCTATTTGTTTTTTTAGCTGCAGAAAGACGTTGCCAACTTGGATTTTGATTAATTTTAAATAATTCCTGATAAACTTTATAAAAAGAGGGTATTGAATATTGGGTAAATTTCCTAGAAATAAGTTAAATACATACAAAATACAAATAAACATACCTATATTTTTTAAGAAAATATACAAAAAAAGAAGCAGAAGCAAAAAAAACTAAAAAACAAATAATATTTCTATAAATATTCAAAATTGTATATGGCCAATATGATAAATTCAAAATATTCCAATGTTCGATAGATGTAATTAACTTTCTCCAAAAATAATATAAAACTTATACATATTAAAAACAGTGTCTTAATTTAAAAATAACATACAAACTAAAGATATCCCTATAGATTTATACATCGGGGAAAAAAAAATAAAGAAACACATAAGCGCATAAGGTATTTTCGAAAATATCCAAGAATATATATGGTTTTGAGCATTTTTTGTGGTATCTTTAAGTTGTTGTATTTGATCTAATAAACTATCCATTGTTTCATTTACCAAAGCAGACATAGACCTAATGGTTGAGAGAGACCCATTCCCAATTTTTGATTGCAAAGCCTTATATAAAATTAGATATTATTCCAAAAAAAAAATAAAAACCTCAATAGAAGACATAGATGAAAACAAATCATTGTATAAATGTGTTAAATTTTTCAATGTTTTTGAAAAAGTTTCAGCAACCTGTTATTTTTAAAATATATCAAATAATAAACTCGCAATACCGTAGATGTAGATAATATTTGTCGAGAAAGACCTTCAATAGATCCAAAAGAGAAATCCTAAATAAAATGATCAATATATCTTTAAAATGAGATTATATTACCAAAGATATAAATATTTTATTCAAAAGATTAACAATCGAGTCTAGATTATTGCGCTGAATATTTGATAGATCATTATTCATCTATTTATATATATATGTCATTCGATTTTTTTTAAATAACTAACCTTTTTTATCGATTCGAAACTATCTAAAACAGTTTCCCCTGCTGTACTCCACATTTCACGGGAAGATAAACCAATATCTTTTATTTCCTTCTCCAAGTGAGAACCCGCCTATCATCATCAATTAAAGTTTAAATATCCAAAAAAAATAAATACTTCTTCAACTTTTTCGACAACTTTATCCAAATCTGTAGTAACTCTATACAATTTCTTGTTAACATCTTCAATAGATACATTAATTGAGTCCGTAAACATCGATAATAAAAAATTCATTTTTTTTTCCATTTCTTTAATTTCATTTCGCATTATCAACATATTGCGCTCCATATCTTCTTGAAAATCTTGCCACATATGTTCGAACTTATACTTATCATACATCCTCAGATCAATATCATCCATTTCTCTCCTCAAATTACGAAGCATAGTCATTTGAGCATATGTCAGGTTTCGATGTAAAGCAAGCAATTGATCTTCGACATTAACATTTCAAAAAAATATATAAAAAATACCTTTCTCCACCTCCGTTCGAGCAACATAACACCTAAAACAAAGATAAAACCCATATTCTTGTATTTTTTTCATCAAAAAACCTACATGCGCGTAACATCTCTAAAATATCCAGAATAACTTATTTTTCTTTAGAATTAAGAATAAAATTCCAATCCACAAACCTCGTCCACCACTGAGGACGTGTCTCAAGCTCCTTAACACATTTTTCAAGACTTTCTTGGTGGCATGCTGCCGGTACTTCTGCGTGTGCTGTTCCTAACTCACAAAGCGTCAATTTAACTGCAAACGCTGATTTTTCTGCCTCGTGAAGGTCAGAATCTAATTCTTTGCATAAAGAAATCAGAGACGAGGCGGCTGACCGGAAACAAGAGGGCTTTCTTGCCAATAAACTCAACGTTTCTAGCATCGGCATAAATGATCGGTTTTCATCCCCAATTTCGAGCAAAATATCCCTATTTTCAAGATTCAAAGAGAAATCCTCTTCAGAATAACAAAAAGCTCCTAAAATACGGAAAATTTCTAAATAAAAGAGCCAACAGAAGACTATTTTTTTCATCATTTTTTGAGGTCGTCTACGCAGAGGGCAGAAACGTGCAGGCTTTATTAAAGTAATTATCGAGACGTGGCAACTTTAAAAATTATAAATCAGAAAAAAAAAAAAAATTGGGTAAAATAGAGAAAGAAAAAAAGGAAAATTACATTAGATTCTGTTTAGGATGAACTGAAGGAACTATGTAAAATTTGAACGGAAAAAAACTGACAATTTTTGATGATTTTAGAAGATAAAAAAGAAAATATAAGAAAAAAGATATTTTTAGAGGAAAAAACAGGGAAGATGTAAAAAAATAGAAGAGAATATCTTCTAAAGAGAAGTAGACTATGAAAGAAGTTTTTTTTTCGGAAAAAGAATGGTCAAATGAAACTTTTTTTTTGGAAACAAGTAGTTCATCTTCAAGAAAAGAAAGAAAGAAATATGAGGGAGAATTAACAGACGATATGGATGAGGATGAAATAGAATGGGAGAATTTTGGTTTTGGTATTTCGAAAATTGATGAAATTTTGGAAAATAAATGAATATTTATGATTATAGATTCAGAAGAAAATGAAAATAAAAATACAGAAAAACAGAAAGATGAAACTACATTTGAATACAAAATAGAAGAAAATATATCTAAAAAAAGGTTGTTTTATATTAGGACGATGAAAAAATGATATTTATATTTATAGACATGGAATTAAAGGAAAAGACAGAAAATTACGTCTTGAGATTCATAAATTGCATTTACTTTGTTTGATTTCACATGCATCTTTAAGAAATTATTTTTGCAGAGACAAAAGATTACACGTTTTAACATGATATTTATGATATTATATCTAAATGATATAGGCTAAACTTAAAACAATTTTACCGTATGAAATTCGAGAATTATTTCATCCAAATGTCAAGATTTCTCAATACAGAAAATCTAAAATGTTTATGATAGCTCTTAGAGCAATTGTCAATATTTGGAAAAAGAAATTTAAAAAGAATAAATATGGATTATCAAAATCTTTATGGAAAAGTCCAGAACAAATTAACAAGGTATATCTTAGACTCTAATTTCCATAATTTTTTTTATAGTTATAGCCTCAAATTAAGAAGTTATACGACAATATATTTCGTTTTGAGGATTTTTTGAAAGCAGCAGAAGAATTACAAGGATCTCGCGATCTTGGTGCTCAGTTATTCGTGGCATTTTTACGCAGTAATAATGTAAAAACGAGGCTTACTGTACTTCTTCAACCCCTATCATATGGATTTGATAAATCAAACTCTTTGAATGATTCAACTTTGGACACTTTTAATAAAAACAATACATCTATTACTAAAGACAATTATATGCATGAAGTGGCAAATAAACATTCTAATTGTTCCACTTTTCCTAAAAATGCGAAATCTATAAAGTCAATTCGTCCGTTTAAGCGTCCTCGTCTTGATAATTTTATCACTAATTGTTCAAATGTATCAGATGGTAGTTAGTTATTACTTTATCTTATGATTTGATATTAAATTTATATAGATAATATAAGTGATATAAAAGAATCATTACATCCTTTTTATTGGGCAGAAGTACTTAATCCATTTACACAAAAATGGATATTTGTTGATCCAATGGTTTCATATTTAATAGGAAAACCAAGCAAATTCGAATCACTTGTTTCCAAATCTAAAAATTCATTAGGCTATATTATATCGTTTGATGAAGGTATTATAATATTTTTATAAATGACAATACTTGCTAATTCATTTTTGTAGATGGATATGTAAAAGATGTAACTCGTCGGTATACAAAACATTTTAATAGCAAAGTTAGAAAGCAGCGTTTAGAATCAGTTGTTGGCGATGAAGAATGGTGGGAAAAGGTTTTAAATTTCTATAAATCAGGCCATGTTACAGTAAGTTTTTTTAATTTAATATTATGAATCAAATTAATTATAAAAAGCAACCTTATGACATAATTGAAGATGAAGAATTTTTACAGCGTGAAACTTTCGAAAAAATACCTCAAAATATTAAGGATCTTAAGAACCATCCATTGTATATAAATAATATTATTTAACATTTATTAATCCGACTAGATTTATTATAGAAAGGCATCTTAAACAAAATCAAGTTATTTTTTCAAAGAAACCTTGCTCATTCATAACAGTAAAAAAGAATGGGAATCGGGTCAAAGAGCCAATATTTTATCGTAAAGATATAGTTACTGTTTTATCGGCTACTAAATGGTATCAGCGTGGAAGAAAAATTAAGGTAAATCTTTGTTAAGACTTAAGACAATCTTTTATTTGAAAAGTTTGGAGAGCAACCATTGAAAATTGTTCCAGAGTATAGAAAAAATTCAACTTCAGATGAATTGAATGGTAATATAAAATATGCAACAGTGGGCCTTTATTCAGAATCACAAACTGAATTGTATATTCCTCCACCTGTCCTCAATGGCAAAGTTCCAAGAAATGCATATGGTAATCTTGATATTTTTGTACCATCAATGATTCCTCAAGGAGCTATATATTTGCCATGTAAGCAAAATATACAATTTTTTAAAAAATTAAAAAAAATAGTTCCCGGCATATCTTTAACAGCAAAAATATTAGGTATTGACTATGCAGATGCTGTTGTATGTTTTTTTACAAATAATTACGCAACTAATTTTTCTAGGTTGGATTCAAATTCGAAAAAAGATTATCTCTTCCTATTATTAAAGGTATTATTATTGCACAGGAATTTGAAGAAGCGATTTCTTTAGCTTTTAAGATTATGAAAGAAGAAGAATATGAAAAAATTTCTCAGAAAATGAGAAATATTATATTAGCAAGATGGAAACGTTTTTATAGAAAACTTTGTATTTTTGAAAGGCATTTTATATGTTCTTTAAATAAAGAAGGGCATGATTAATAATGTATAGGCTTAAACAATATGATAAAGATAACATTTCAAATACATAATATACTTCTGTAGGGTTAGGGTCTTTGCTTTTCGACTTGAATGAAAGACATATTTTTTGTTTCATATCAAATATATTTAAATTAGACAGACAAAATACAAGACAATGCTTTCATTAAGAAGGCTGTTGGTATATAAACCGTCATTTATTATCAAATCACAGTATCATTTTTCACCTCGTATTTTGAAAGATCAAATTTTAGAAAATGGTACTCATTTTGGTTTTAAAAAGGTCCCAGAATCTCAGAAAGAAAACCTTGGTTTGTTGAAAACTCATTTATGAATTAGCCAACATTATTATTAGTTCATAATGTTTTTACTTCTATTGCATCTTCATATGATTTAATGAATGATATCATGTCTTTAGGTATTCATAGACTTTGGAAGGATGAATTCGTTCAGAGGCTAGATCCAGGCTCATTAAATGAAGAACCAATGCATCTTTTAGATGTTGCGGGGGGGACAGGAGATATTGCATTTCGTTTGTTAGATTATGCTACCGATGTTCATTTTGATACACAAACAAGGGTAAAATGTGTAGATATAAATCCTGATATGATAGAGATCGGGAAAAAAAGGCTTGAAAATAGTCGTTACAGATATTGTATATGTTTTTTTTTAAAAAAAAATAATTGACATTTTTTAGCCAAAAGGATAGACTTTTTCATACAAAATGCAGAAAATTTGACGGATATTGCATCATCATCTATAAATATCTATACAATTGCATTTGGTATTAGAAATTGTACAAGAATTATGGATGTTCTGAAAGAGGCATATCGTGTATTAAAACCTGGAGGAGTTTTTAGCTGTTTGGAATTTTCAAGGATATCTTTAAAGCCTTTAGAATCACTATATAATTATTATTTATTCAATATTATTCCAATTATGGGTGAAGTTGTAGTAGGAAATAGAGATAGTTATCAATATCTTGCCGAATCAATTGTAAAACATCCTGATCAAAAAACATTTTCCAAGATGATGGAAAGCGCAGGGTTTAAGTTGATAGGTAATGGATATCACAATCTTTCCTTTGGGATTGTTGCTATACATACAGGCATTAAACCGCGATAAATTTATAGAATAAATGACAAATATTTCAAATTCTTGAATAATTTTTTAAACACTTATCTAGCTAGATTAAAATTAAAGGGTTTTAGTATATTTATCAATATATTCTTCTAATTTTTCAGAGGGAATTACAGCATATCTCAAATCGCATAATACCTCATCAGGTAATGAAAGAAGTGTAGTATTTTTTGTCACAGTTGATGTTTCTTTTAGCAGTGCGTAGAAGTCTTGTTCTTTCTTTTTACTATCATATTTCATTTCTATTACAGCTGAATAAATAATATTCTTAACAATTATACTTACGCTCTTGATATGCTCTAAAAAGCTTTTCTCTTTCTTTATCATTCATCCCAAAGTCTTTGTATTCTTGTTCTTTCTTAAATTTCCTTCGAAATTCATGCCAATACATCTTAGATGTCTGTGGAATTTGAAGTAATGTTATAAATGAGATTTTAGGCTTAAATATTATAAGCATCATACAAATATAACACACTATAATTTTCTTACATCTCTTTTTGGTCTAGATTCTATTTCTTTCTTTTGTTGTGCAATTCGTTCCTTACAAAATTCTTCAAACAAATCTTTTCTTCCTTTCATAGTATTAATTACTATATAAAAAGTCAAAAAAATTCAAACATCATCACAAAACATACAAAAATAACGTGGATCCATTACAATCTTTGAAACCTCCTGATCCCAAGGATGATATGGATTAACGTCTAACTCTTGTAACATTATCTAATATATAATTAAACTAGGTCAATAAACCAAAGCATCTAAGTACTTTAAACTGTAGAGCCTTTTCTTCTTCGGAAATTTCTGTTTCTGGATCAATGTTTATCATACTATTATTTTCTATAGCTTCAAGTTGCCAAGCAATATCATTTTCTGTATATTCTGTATGATCCAATGCTGTAAAAGGATCATTGCAAGAATCATCAGCAGATGCATGATTTTCATTATTAGAACAAGCATTGGAAGAGTCATCGGTATCAGAACTATATAAAGAGTCGTCCGAATTACTCGAAGATTCTCCAAATCTATCCAAAACCTCATTCATAAGTTTCCCATTCTTATTTTCATGAACCATTGCTTCAAAAACATCTGCTGGAGGAACCCAAAGAGAAACTCCTGTCTCTGGATTATGCACAAATTGACAACGACGCTTTGTGATTACTCTAACCCAAGGAAATGCATTAACAATTGGAAACCTCAAAAATATCAATAATGCTTATAATATACCATCATAATCTCACTTGTATTTCGGACGATCTGCTTTTAAACGGAGAGAAGACTCCTTATCTATAGGAAAACTAGCATCTTTCTTCAATAAACTCGATTTATCTTCCGATTTTTCTAAAACCATAGATGCTCCAGATGATGAAGTATTATCTAATTTTTCCGGTAAAGAATCCAAGCAAGGACGTTTATATGTAGATACACGAGTAGCTTTATGATAATAATATAGATGCCCAGACGGTGCTTAGCAATCAATTAGTAGATGATCATCAAGAAAAAAATCTACCTAAATGTTCCGTCCAGCCAGGTGGAAGCGGCTCAAAAGATCCAACTTTTTTGTCATACAACCCAGAAGATTCAGACATATATGAATTATGTACTTGAAGGTACTTTAATGGACTTTTTGACTCAAAAAAAGCAGATAAAAATATCTATATTTTTTGTGAGGTTCAAATCCAAAACGCAGGTCGTTATGGCAACCAATATGGATAGAGTTGCTAAGGAAACTGTTACCAAGGAAACAGCGACAGATTTCAGAGATGAACGACAGAAAAAAAAGTAATATTTATATTAAAATAAAAAGGAAATTTTAGGGAGAAAAGATCAAGAAATTGATCATATCTGCTGAAAATGTCAAGGAGGTGAGTATTCTACAAGTATTTTCCAGTTTTCGGGATTAAAAACGGGTAGGTATGACTCAAGAACGACTATTTTTAGTCCAGAAGGTATAGAATATATAAAATTGAAGAGAAAAGTGGTATAATTAGTGGTAAAGGGCGTCTTTTCCAGGTTGAATATGCATTGGAAGCGATATCTCATGCGGGAACGGCATTGGGAGTGATGTCAGTGGATGGGATTGTTTTAGCAGCAGAAAAAAAAATAATCAATAAATTATTAGAAAAAAACATATCAACAGAGAAGATATATATTATTGATGAGTAAAGGATCATTTTTGTTTGATTTAAAGAAATTAAAGGAAGTAGTCACATGATATGTGCAGTGGCAGGGATTACAGCAGATGCAAATATTCTTATTAATTATACACAAAGAATTGCACAACAATACTTGCTTACATATGGAAATAACATGCCGTGTGAAGAAATTGTAAAAAGTCTATGTAATGTCAAACAAGGATATACACAATATGGAGGTAGAATAAAAAATAAAAAGCAAAAAAATTAATATAGAATAAGGATTACGACCTTTCGGAGTTTCATTTTTGTGGGCTGGATATGATCCAATTCGTGGTTTTCAATTATATCAATCAAATCCTTCAGGGAACTATGGAGGCTGGAAAGCAACATGTATTGGAGCAAATAGTGCATCAGCGCAGAGTTTACTCAAGCAAGATTATAAAGAAACAAGTTTAAAGGAGGCATGTTCATTGGCAATTAAAGTATTATCAAAAACAGTAGATAGTACAACATTGTCAAATGAAAAAGGTAAGTGTTATTTCTCTTTTTCCATATAACTTGTTTTAAATATTACTAGTTGAATTTGCGACAATAGGAACTAATAAGCAGGGAAAGATCTATCATCATATTTGGACACCAGATGAAATTGATACACTTTTAAAAGAAAATAAACTATTAGAAGATATAGAGACAGAAACATAATATCTCAGAAAACCTATAATCATTTTCTAATATTTAAAAAATGATCATAGAAACTTATTTTTTGAAAATATTTCTACAATATTATCCAAAAATTCAAAAAAAGTTATTAAAATATCATTTATAAAAATAGACATTATATAATCTAAAAAATTAAATAACTGGCCCAGCATCTAAAACATTTTGCGTAGCCATGTCTTTGTATTTTTCAAAATTCTTAATAAAAAGCTCAGCTAATTTATAAAGATTTTCATAAAACTCTTCTAAATATAATATAAATAAATATCTAAAAAAAAACAAAAGACTTACCCTTAGTACCTCTCCAACTTTCAAAGGGATTAAGAATTTCTGGAGGAATTCCCTCAATATGTTTAGGGATCTGTAAATTGAAGACAGGGAAATTTTGATATTCAGCTTTTGCCAATTCTCCGGAATGAATTGCATTCAAAATGATTCTGGTATATTTAAGAGGACATCGTTCGCCACCTTTTGAAAAAGATTGACCAACCCAACCAGTATTAATAAGCCAAGCATCTGCATTATGTTTTTTAACTCTTTCAGACAACATAATTGCATATTCCATAGGATGAAGAACAAGAAATGGCTCACCAAAACATGCTGAAAATGCTGGCTGAGGCTCAATTATTCCATCCTCAGTCCCAGAAATTTTACTAGTATAGCCACTGATAAAATTATATATAATTTGATCATTTGTAAGTTTAGAAACAGGTGGTAAAATAGCATGAGCATCACATGTCAATAAAATAATATTTTTTGGATGACCACTAGATATACCTGGAATTTTTGCATTTGGAATGTACTCAATAGGATAAGCACAACGTGTATTTTCAGTAATAGAAATATTAGTATAATCAACAACTCGAGTTCTAGGGTCAAAAACAACATTCTCTAAAACAGAGCCGAAACGAATAGCATTAAAGATTTCAGGTTCTTTTTCTTGAGATAAATCAACACATTTTGCATAACATCCTCCTTCAATATTAAAAATACCAGTATCTGACCACTAAAATATATTATAAAACAATTTAATTGAATCAAAAGGAATTTACGCAGTGTTCATCATCACCAATAAGATAACGGGAAGAATCTGCCGATAATGTTGTCTTTCCTGTACCAGATAAACCAAAAAAAACAGAAACATCTCCATTTTTCCCTTCATTAGCAGAAGAATGAAGAGGCAACACATCATATAGGACAGGTTGAAGATAAAACATGACAGTAAGTATACCTTTTTTCATCTCTCCTGCATATTCTCTAAATTATCTAAGTCTAAACCTTTTTTTATACATTAATATTACGTTCCAAGAATAATCATCTCTCGATCTTCTAAATTAATGGCTACTGACGTACGTGATGTCATTCCAACAGTATAACGGTTAGCAGGGACTTCATTATTTATCATTATTATGTATTTAATAACCATGATTTATACATGAACCTGCATTATATATAACAAAATCCGGTTTTTGATAAAAATCATCATCTTCAGTCTGATCAATAAGCATGTTTTTCATAAAAAGACAATGATATGGACGTGCACAAATTACACGTACTTTAATCCTGTATCTTTTATCCGCTCCTGCATATCCGTCAAAAACATAAATTCGCTTTAATGTATTCAAATAATCAACTGCTCGTTCACGATTAATTAACCATACTGTATGAGATATCTAAAACTATTGATTAGAATATCTTCCATTATATAACATTAGGTGTAAAATATTAAATGCCTTAGAATTGACAGGTCCCCACTATTCAACTATTAAATTAAAAATATACAACAATTCCCTTCCTAATATACCCAAACTTTTTCATTAGATTGAGGATGATCTACAATGCGTTTATCCTTTGGAGATCTCCCTGTTTTTTCACCTGAAAAAGCTGCCAATGCGCCCGTAGATGTAATTGCTGAAGATGACTCATAAATAAGTGCATCTTCATAAAGCGAAGCAACTGATGGATTATATTGAATTGACACTTTATTATAATCAATATTGACGGTTTCCATCAATTCTTTTTGTATTTCTAAATTTTCCTTGATAGAGCTCATTTTTAAGATTTATATATAAACTTGAACTTAAAAATATGTTATTTTCCTCAATATTTCAAGTATTTTAAAAAACAATCCTTAAGTTACTAATATTTTCCTTGTTAATTCATGATCTTTTTGTATAAAAGTTCAATTTACTTTTAAAAAAACCCTATATTTATAAGGACTTTTTCAAAAAAAGGCTTAAAGAAAATATAAAGTTAAGATAGAATTAAAATAAATAAAAAAACAATAAATAATATCCTTATAAGCCTAAATTTATATAAAAAAATTTTTATGATATTTAATTTAAAAAACTATTAAAAATTAATACATATATTTTATTTTAATTTTTAATTCTATAAATCAAACACAAAATATACCGTTAATAGTCTTAAAAGTTTTGTGATACCTAAACAATTATATAATACAGTTATTTATGAAGAAAAAAAAGTTAATAATGTATTATAAATGTTTAGATAAGTTGGAATGAAGAATTAGTTGTGTGAATCATTTTCAGAGCCTGAAATAATTACTATTTTAAATAATTAATTCTTAATTGCAAAGAAAAAGTCGAACATACCATCATTCACCTATAAAAATAAGAAAGAATTAATATAGAAGAGAAAAACTTACTTTGAGTACCATTCTACAAAGTTGTGTAGCCAATAACAATTGTTGACGTTTATTAATTAAGGAATCAATAATATATTGTTCTTTCATATCTATTTTATTGATCAAAAAAAGAATTGTTAAAAATAAAAAATGAACCATCATTATTTTTTTGCATACAATCAATTCCTAATGCAGGGTTTGAATACTTTATTTGTTTTGATTTAATATTTGTTAATGTTTCAATTGGCGAAAGGCCAGAATTTTCCGCAAGTGCCATTGGAATTACATCTAGAGCATTTGCAAAGGCCCTCATAGCATATTGTTCAATTCCGGGAGCCTAATTATAAAGCTTAATGCCTAGAAAAGAAAATAACAAATATATACTTTATCTGCAGCATTTGCAACAGCAATAGAACAAGAAATTTCAGCAGAACCACCCCCATAAACTATTCGATTATCTTTCACTAAATTACGTACAACACAAAGAGCATCATGAATAGCACGCTTAGCCTCATCAATAATCTATTTTCAATAAGTAAAATCATACAATTTCTATAATGAAGAAACCATTTTATTGCTTCCTCGGATAAAAATAGTAACTGCTCTTGTATTTACGCAACCTTCAATAACTAACATTTTATCTCGAGTTGTCCCGAAAGATAATTCTCGTACAAGACCGGCCGTACCAAGTTTTTCTGCGGTCAAATCTTCAAATCTTGGAACAATTCGCCCATTTGTAGCAACAGCAATTAACTAAAATTTATAAACACTGCCCTATATCCAAATAAAGAATTCTATAAACCTCAATTTCTGGTCCTCCTACCCAACGTACAGCGGGCAGATTATTTTGAAGCAAAAGATGATTAGCTTCATCATCAAAACCCCACTGGCAAATAACAAGATTCGCACCAGTATCTTTAATTTTCTTAACCATTTCCTCAAATTTTTCTCTTTCATAGTTTTGAAGTTTTTTAAATTCTTCTACATTTGTAATATCAAGTTTATGTTTCGTTTTTGGCTTAGGTGGTTCAAATGCACATGTAAGAATAGCTATCTTTGCATCACATATAGAACGTGGCATTTGTGGATGTGACATATCCTTATCAATAACAACACCTTTTACCAACATCGTATCTTCTAATGCACCTCCTACTTTTCCATCAATTTTTATAAGCTCGAAATTAACATCCTTTCGATCTAAGTCAGCTACTGAAAGAATTGCATCAACAGCAATCTCAGAAAACTTATCATGAGCCTTAGATACAATTTTACTTCCAAGAGATGTTTTCGTGGCTCTAAAAAGATTAGTTGTATCTGTTTTCGAAAATTCAACCACATCTGCAATTGAATCAAGATGCTCAACCGCAATTTTACACGCCTGATCGTAACCATCAGCAATTTTGATCGGATGAATTCCTTTATTAATCAATTCTTCTGCATATTCTAACAATGCTCCTGCAAGCACTAAATCCTTATTTAGAAAAAAACATGCAGATATTTCAAAGCATTTCTAACCAACAACACCCGTTGTACCATCCCCAATTTCCTCATCTTGAGATTTTGATCTATTTCCAAACCTAAGTTAACCTTCCCATAAAATATATTTTTTAAAAAAAAAAACATACAATTCAACCATAAGCTTTGCAATTTGATGTTCTACTTCCATCTGACTCAAAATAGTAGCACCATCATTAGTAATCGTAATATCACCATCTGATGATATCAAAATCTTATCCAATCCTCAAATTCCAATCAATTCACTTTATTCTTAACAATTAAACAATCACCGCCCTTACCTCTCGGTCCGAGTGACGACTTTAATATATTTGCTACTGTTTTTGCTGCCAAAATATGGGACTATAACATTGATTAATCCTTCTGACACAAAAACATAAAAAATATTCAAAAACATACTTTTATTGCATCATTTCCAGTCAATCTTGGACAAAATAAACCATAAAAACATGAAAAATTCAAAAAAACGACCTTTACCTCTTTTTTTTCCCCTGACTAAGGATTTTTATTAAATCTATAAAATCAATATTCTATTAAATACTCTTTAAGAATAATAAATGGATTTCCCTGCTCATCTCGAGCAACAAAAGCATTCTTCATATCAAAAACAACCTCCCCCATTGCTTTAAAAGGTCTTTAAAGCCTTATTTCCTGGTATTTTTTGCAAAAGAAATATTTATATTTTTTTATGAGGTTAAAACTTTAAAACCGAGGATCGAGAGATGAAGCTATGAGACGTCCAAAAAATGAGTATATTTTTGTAGAGAAAAAACACAGTATTTGAAGAGATAAACGCGAAAAAAAGCAAAATGAGGAATAAGAGAGATAAAAAAGAAGGCAAATGAAAAAAATCCGGTGAAAAAAGGCTAAAAAATGAGCTAGATATCGAAAAAACAGATGAAGAAAATAAGATAGAAGAAGAATCAGAGATAGAAAGTGAAAATGAGGACGAAATCTATGCGGTAGAAAAGATATTGGATCATAGATTGAATATGGTATGTTTTTTTTCGAGTTCTAAATGGTGGATGAATAGATATAAGAGAATAAATAAAAGAAAAATATTATAAAAGAAAGAATTGAATAGAAAAAGAAAAATAGAAAAGGATTTTAAAAGAATATAATTAATTAGATGTTTTTGGATAGTGATTTTTTTAATATTTTTTTTGGTTTTTATGTTTTTAAAATGGCTAAAAGGTTATGATAGAAACGAACAGGGTGGGAATACCTTATTAAATGGAAGGGTTATGATAAAGTTGAAGATAATACATGGGAAGGGGAGAAATCGTGCGAGTATGTTTAAATCATTCTATATATTAATTTTTTTTTTAAAAATAAGAAGAGGATGTAAGGATTTAATTGAACAATATTGGGAAAGTATAGGTGGGCGGTTAATTCCATCAGAAAGGCCAAGTGCACGTAAAAGAAAGTCCAGTCAATTGCGTAAAAATGAAAATAATGATTTTGATATGAAGCATCGAGCGTTGACGAGTAGATCTAAAGAAATATCTACAAGTAATTTATCAACAGAAACATGGAAACCACCAATGCATCTTTCATCATGGGAAGATGAAATTGAATCTGTTGATACAATTGAGCGAGATGCTTCAGGGAAATTACTTGTATATGTTAATTGGTATATATTTTATTTTTAAAAACAATAAAACTAATAAAGGTTTAGGGTTCATGGTAAAAAATCTGTTCATGATAGTCTACTAATATATCAAAAATGTCCTTTAAAAGTAGATTTTGGGAAATATGAATATAAAAATTTGTTAATATTAATTTAGATGCTTCATTTTTATGAAAACCATTTGGTTTTTCGAGACGTTGCATAAAAATAGAAAATGAAAACCTTGCAATAATTATACATTTAGTACATTAAGCACATGTATATATTTGTAATGAACGTAATGAATGATATTATAAATTATATAATTTTTTAGGGTCTAAGTTTCTAAAAGGAATATGATTTACATAAACATTTAAAAAAGAAACATATACATCAAAAAAGAGAAAACTGATACAGAAACTGTTATTATACATAACTTCCTATTCGGATATAATTAGAAAAAAGCTCAAATATAAGGTTACTATACAAATTAAAATTATTTCTGGAAACTGATAAATCTGGTTTTACTCTCAACTCTGATTCTTCCATCTAGAAATGTCAACTTCTTATATCATTTTCTATCAAAACACTCAGTTATATACTTTTCCTTCTAATTTTCCAACAACAAGTTTTTTCAATATATCTCTGGCTTCATCTGAATGTCCAACATCTTCAAAAGCGTCTGTAGCATCTTTACCTACAAAAACTATTAAAAACAAACCATACATTCAAAACTGTTATACCTGCAACATCAAGTAATACTTCTTCTCCACCAGGATGTTCGTTTATAAAAGGACTAACATTATACACCATTTTATCAATAACCATATAAATATCATCTCGAGTAACATGTTTAGCAACTTCTGATGCTTCTATCTTTCTTAAGGTGTTGATCTCAATATTTTCTACCATTATTTTTTTCAAATCTAACAATCTTTATAAATTTCTAATACAAAAAATAAACTTAACAAACAGGATTTTAAAGCGCTAATATCATATTATTATTTATTTATTAAGGGCTAACTTTTTTTCTTACAAATATAATAAGATTTTATACCGTCTGGCTTATCCGATTAACCGGAAAGTTAATAAAACTATACAAGTCTTTAAGATTTTGAACAAATAAGGACCACGGACATTGTTAATCTTGATCTCTACTAATAATTAAGTGATATTCATGAGTAGATCAATAAGCAAGGAAAAGGCAGAATCCAATACAGAAGTTTTGAAAATGCTGCTAAAACTACCAGGAAATAAGTGAATATATAGAAAATAAAGAACATAATATTGATATTTTATTAGATACTGTTCAGATTGTAAGCGTAATGATCATCCAAGATGGGCAAGTTGGTCTTTAGGGATTTTTTTATGTATCAGGTAGTAAAAATAACAATTATAATTTATTATTAATTAAGGCTAATTAATATAAATAAGATGCTCGGGAATACATAGAAGTATGGGTACTCATATTAGCAGAGGTATGGAGATATTTATATGCGTTTTTTCTATTATTTTATATAATGTTTTGTGATTAAAAGTATGTTTATAGTTAAATCAGTTGACCTGGATTCATGGACAAATGAGCAACTAGAAAATATGATTCGTTGGGGAAATGCACGTGCCAATAAGTGATATTTAATGGGATGTAATGTTGAATGTTAATTATTTTTAGATATTGGGAAGCAAAGTTGATTCCAGGTCATATACCATCAGAAAGGTTAGAAATGATTTTTATGTTTATTTTTGTCTTTAATATTGCTTCAGTAAGATTGATAATTATATAAGAACTAAATATGAAACGAAAAGATGGGTTATGGATGGTCCAATACCAGATCCGTCTACATTAGACGAAGGCAACAATAATGAAATAGTAAATTGAAGGGATAAACAATATTCTTAATAACTATATCTAGATTCATGATCTTGTTTTAGATCATTCTTTAGAGAAAAAGCAATTTTCATCTATAGTACCCAAAAATACAAAACAAATATATACAAAAGACTATCAAATATTAAATAATTTATTTTCTTTTTCGGAAAAAAAAGAAGTATCATTACATCATCAAAATTCACCTTCTCAACAAAATTCTATTAAGTCAAAAGAACCCTTATTTAAATCGAATTTAAAGAATTATACCAATATTTTAGAATCGCATGAACCACATTCATCGAAAATCCATGATAAATCCTCAAGAGCCGTCCTTAAAACATCAATTCTATCTCTTTATTCAACAACATCCACGTCTCAACCGAATATTTTATCTAAATCTTCAGTAAAAGATGCATGTTTACATGAAGATCAACAGACATCTAAGCATGAATCAAAATTATCAGATAGTTTTAAAGACATTTCCAAAAGCGTTCAAGAACTAAATATATCTGAAGAACAAAAAATATCTCATACTTCTGAATCTTCACATCAATTTTCAAATCCCGCAGTATCTTATTTATTAAATACACAAAAATTTTCTCCTGTTTCTGCATCTCATGATATCACTGCAACAAAAGACAATGCATCAAAAATAAATCGAAAACAAAGCTATTCTAAAGGGATATCATCTAATAATAAAATTTTCGATACAGAAAGCCTATGTCTTAAAAGTTTTACAACAGATGTGTCGAAAATAGTTCCAAATCCCGATAAAGATCCTTTTTCTAAACAATGGGACAATGACTCGTTAACATTTAATGCCTTTCAACCGTCTAATTTTTTTGCCGATTCTGACACTTTATCTTTTCATACTTCTCCATGGTCAACTGATGAACCTAAAGAAATACAACGAAATTCTACTAATTCTCAAAAAGATACACTTCATAAAGATGGTATCCATGACAAAAGCATCCTTTTTTATGACGATTCAATCATTTCTACTACGGATGTATGGAAATAAGATATACAATTCATACACAGTTGTTAATATACATCTTTGGAATAGTTTTTTATGTGTTTCAAACATGTTTCTTGACAATAAAAGAAAATTAAAGTGTTTTCATGTATAAATAAAATATATTTTTTAATAATTGTTACTAATTCTATGATTTCATTAATATTTCTAATTAATAAATAAATCAAAATATTTTTTCAGAAATATCAATAGATAAATGATTCTTTGAAAGATTCAGAAATATATTTATAGCCTTTTTCATGAGATTTACTTAGGACATGGATAAATAATATGAAGAAACAAATACAATAAAAAATTTATATACAAAAGAAACCAATTAAAAAACAAATAATGTATTTTTATACTTGTAATTATCTTTTTCAAATAAAAAAAAAGATTTTAATATATTTGCAATAAAAGAGTGATTTAATAAGTTTTATAGAAAAACATATTATATTATTGATATTTTTCTCAAGTTTAAACAAAAAAGACTATGCACTTATTTGTTTGATCCTATAAAAGGAAAATATCAAGGCAATTTATATGATTTATAAAGAAATTTAAATATTAATCTCAAAAATTTTCTATATCTAAAAAAATAAAAGATATTTCAAAATTACTTTATAAACATCTATATCATAGAGTTACATTGAAGAAATTAGTTCTAAAAAAGCTCCTTATAAAATTTTTTGGAAAATTTTTTTTTGGTTATATCAAGAAGTAGAGAAAATTAAACAGCTATAAAAATATGAATAAAAAACAATAAGTTATATGAATGCAATAAAGACGACGATACTTATATAGAAAATTATCTATTTTAATACTATCAAATCAATAATAAGAGGTTAGAAAAATAAAAATATTTTTTTTATTTAAATATTAATTTTGTTTTAAATACAAAAAATTATAAATTAAAACTGTTATTAAAAATAGCCACTCAATTTTCTTAATTTATTTTAAATCAATAAATGCTATGGTATATCTCCTAAAAACTTATTTACATATTTTAACTGTAATTCATGTTTTAAATTGTGAAATTTTAAATATTAAAGCCTTTCAACTACGATATTTATCATCGAAACTCCCTTTTTTATAATTCCGACTCCTTCCTTTAGTACTCCTTGAACTATAGTTTTGCTCATTTTCTTCTAACGCATCTAATGAATTATAATTACTTCCATTATTTTTTTTTAAATCTAACTCTTTTTTTAATTCAATTACAAGACTCCTCATTTTGCTATATCCCATATGAAGCTAATCTATCAAGATTTCTTGTATTAAATAATAACTCTACTTACTTTCCCTCCAAAATGGTCAGCCAATCGTCTATCATTATCTAATCGCGATAAATATGCCCCACAAACGTCACATACTTGAAGTTTTTGATGACCTAATGATCCACTATTGGTAGATATTGATTTTAATTCTTTCTTTATAACATTTAACCCTAATTCTTTATAAATAAAAACATACTTCTCGTTCTGATCGGTCAATTTTATATTTCTCCACCTTATGATATTCCTCTACTGCACGCATCACTTCACCCTGTTCACCTAATATTAAATTAAATAATAAAATAATAAAAAAATATAATTTTAAACACCTAAAACCTCTACTTCTTCTAATGCAGTGTCAATAATTTTTTCAAGTTCTGCCATGTCTCTAGCCTATAAAAATTTAAATAAAAACATTTTTTAAAGCAAAAAAAAGACCAGCTGGCTTGCTTTAGCTAATTCTTCAGGAGTTTTTTCTAATCTTTTTTGCGCAGAATCAATACGACGGTTACAATCATCAATATATTTATTCAGATCCCTCAAATAATCATATTCAAATCCATAATCTTTCTTCAAGCGCGCTTTCTGATAATCTGCCTTTAGCTTATCCGAATGAATTTTAGAACAAGGTCCAAGATCCATTTTCTATAAAAAATATTATATAAATATAATTCAAAAAAAAAGAAAAACAAATACAGTATTTCTATAGAAATTAAATAAAATTTATGAAAAAATATAAGATAAAACAAACATACGTAAACATATCATGAGGACAATCTCCGCAAAGAAAACTTCTACAAACTTTTGGGCTCGTAAAAGACATAGTTTGCTGATGTGAAGAACCCATCATATCTGAGCCCATAAGTTGCTAAAATAAATAAATAAATAAAGATAAAACTCATATAAAATAACCTCTAAAAGCTTTCTCTGTTCAGATGCCATTTTGAAGCTTGAAGAATATAAAGAGATAAAAATAAAGATTATCAATGATATCGGTTAAAAGTCGATAGGGTTATTAACCACTCGGAATAAGTAGAAACAGATTCAACAGCCCAAATTTCAATAAAAATGTGTCAATCTCATTAAAATATGTTATAAATTATTATGAATTTCTTTTTAATGATATTATCAAAATGCAAATCACACAACATTATTTCTTATGTAAAATAAGATATAAGCAGCAGGTGACTAGATAATAGATAAATAGATTATAAATACAAAATTATAAATACTTACAACAACGTCCCGTTCACTACAAAAAACCACACGACGATCATCAAATAAGTTCCAAGAATTTGTAAAACTATTTTTTACCATTGCAGTATCTATTATATAAGTAAAATAAAGAAATAAAAAGATATCCTTACAATGACCTCCATCTAAATTTCCATAATGATTTGTAACGGCATATAAATGATAAAGATATTGTCCATGATTAAGTGGATCAGAAAGAGATTGTGTACTGTCGAGTAAAAAATCAGTAAGATCAAAATTATTAATTAAAAAATCAATTTTGGTGTTGATTTTATCTTTCCAATGCCCGCATGTTTGAAACCGTTTAAGATGTATTAAAAGTATCTGAGGAATTTTAGATATAGTTAAAGTTTTAGTAGCATCTCTTGGTTTTCTGCATTTAGAACAATACCTATAATAATTTATAAAAACCGCTATTTATTTAGAAAAAAATACCATTGTTCTTTATCCTTAAGGTATTCCTATTTTAGTTAATATCAGAAAAAAGTATATATTTTTTTGTTTCACTTTTTGCACAAAAAATTGAAGACATTCATATAAAGTCGAAGTTTTAGCCTGCGTAAGGGGTATTGGCAATGAAAGATATGTAAAAGGATTATATGTAGTAGATTGAAAATCACATGTTAGACATTTTAATCTACTTTGTAATTGTCCTTGAAAAAGAGAAACAACAATGCTATTATTTAAACGGACATATTTTTGCCATTCAATATTTGAAGCAATTTTATCAGGCATATTTTCTATTTTTAATTCTTCTTCTGGTGTTAATTCTTTTGGTCTTAATTGACCGGCTGCAATATTTAATTCTTCATGAAGCCCATCTAAAAGAAAAGCCAAAAATTCCTGAGAATCTTGCTGGTCATTATCACGAAATTGTTCTTTAAGTCGTCCAACAACATTCTTTTTAAATTTAAAAAAAAATGTAAAAATAATCTTCTAACCTTAAAAAAAAGTGGAGATACATATGTATGTTCGTTATCCCAAAGATATGTAATTAACCGAGCAAATGTTTGAACAAGCTCTCCTTTATATCCCAAAGGATTATTGAAATTAATATGTTTTTTATAACTTCCATCTATGAAATATTTTAAAAATAAAAATGAAAATAAACAATATACCTCTATAATATCTCACAAAAGGAATAGTACTATTTAAACACTGTATAATAGCATTCATATAACATGTGTTACCCAAATTTGTTAATCCTGTAGCACCTATAATTCCACGAACACAAAACTGTTCTGTATTATAAATTTGAGATGTAAGAGTTTGAGGTTTTGTAATAATAGAATTTATATCAGATAACGAAGGCTGTTTAAATTTATAGCTATCCAAAGAGTTATATTCTCTGGAAGTTGAACGTCGAGGAAATTCATTATTAGTATTCTTAGGTTCTATAAAATCATAAAAAGGATTATTAGAAGAGATTCCCTTTTTTTCACAATTATTAAGATCATTAATATCCATTTTCTGAGACAAAAACTCATATTTATTTATATTATGGTAATCTCTTAAAGAGTTATGAATATCATTTGTTTCAAAATAAGGCATAAACTTTATTAATGATTGTTGAGATAAGGTAAGGTGTGAAGGCTAAATATATATTAATGAGCATAAATCACAATTAAAGAAATTATTACGTATTTCTCCTTCATCTTTAAATGTAAATCATTATTTGATCCTGACGAAATATCCTTATTATCTGTTAAATTCATGTTATTTTTAAACAATGATTGAAATTTCTCCATAGACATTCTAATATAAAAATTAATATATATAAAAAAATAATGCTTTCTCTACGTCATTTCTATTGAATTCTTATGATTTTTCTTTTCAAGTCCTATATCAACACTATATAAAGAATAATCAGATGGTGCATAAGAATTAGGAATGTTAATATTTGATTTTAAATATAAATAATTTGATTCATGATCTGAAGGCAAAATATTTTCCGTAAAACCATTTCTTATATTGTGAGTATTAGTTCCTTCTATAAAATCGCAAAAAATATCATTTTTTTTAATAAAATTAACCCATTCTTTAAGACCTCCAGAAAGCAATACAGGTATATGTTTTAATGGTTTTTGAAATCCACCATAATTGTATATAGCTTTATTTAAATTATAGAATATGCGAGCCTTTTCATTTTGAGAAATGTTTCCACTTAAATTATCGTTTTTACTATCCCAATCATAATAAACAATAAGATCAAATTTATGTCTATTAGAAAAAGTTTTCTGTTCTGATAATGGCGATATTATCAATGAGTCTTCCAATTGATCACCTGATATACTAGCACAAATCAATTATCAATCCATCTACCACATAAATCTTACTCTTCTTGCAAAGTTAAAATAATAGGTTCTATACAAACTATATTTTCTGAAGCAATCCTAAATTTATTAAATTCACTTCTTGGCCTTATATCTAAAAATAAAATTCGAGATTTATTATCTTTAGAAATAATATACTTATATAATGTATCTGAATCAATAAAAGAAAAATTCGGAAATATAGTTATTTGATCTGAAAGTACATGTTTTTTATTTAAATCAGTAAGTAGACTGCTAGATGTAAACGGATTCATATCCTTGTCTATATTAGTTTCTGAAAAAGATAATTTTAAATCAGTATTAGTAGGAGAAAACTATTATAATTATTATATATAAACAAACAATATATACTCGAGTATCACCTTAAAAGGAAAAGAAATAGGAGTAGGTAATCTAAATTGACTATTCAATAGATCTATACTTTGACTACGCCTAATATCAGATATTTCCATATGATCATTTTTTGGAAAATCTATTTTTTCATTTAAAGAAAAACTATAACTCAAACCAGGCTTCAGATCTCTTTGAATCAATTCAGGAGAAACAGATTTAGAAGAAGAACGGAGGAAAGATTCTTTTGTATTTACCACTGTATTAGATTTATTTAATGACATCTTTTCAATATCTCTCAACTTCAAAATCTGATGGATTTTTTGAAATCTAAAGAAAGATAATGATGTTTCCTAAATAATTAAAAACCCTAGATAGTTATCTCGAAAATATACCTGTCTAAGCTCCTGATATTGCTTTAAAATAGGCCCACCCTGACTTTTAAATAAAACATAATCTTTATGGCTAGGAATAACTATTATGTTTAAAAAATAACATTAAAAAAAAACGAAAACACCTTCTATAACAATAGACGATGCTCTCAAGTACTTTACATAAGCTATCTCAAGCCGAGATTCATTTTCATACTTGAATGCCTTTTGTCATCAATTAGACCTTGTTTTCCCAAAAAATCATTCAAACCTGATCATAAAGCTTTCTAGCAGTAGAAATCCATAATTTTATAGGATAATTAACGCCTTTTTCAAAAATTGCCGCTTTTTTTTTCAATATTTCCAATGTATCTCCTGGACCAGGTTCTTCATTTTCAGTCCCCATTTTTTGGAATTTCTTATAAAAACATATATAAATATCAAAATATATTAAATCCACTCATATTTATATCTAATTTAGACGTGTTTAATCAAAGAAAATGAGAAAAAACCTGATAAATCTTAAACGTCAATTACTCGTCTTAAAAGCCTTGTCGTTATAATAGTGTTGTCATAGCAACTATTGCCAGGGCGATAATCACTATAGTAACCACTACGCTGCACAGTCAAACGTCAGATAACCAGCAAGATGCTAAGTTGGTGGACATTTAGGGCATTCGACGAGTTAGTTGGTGAGTATTTCTTATAAAACAGGAAGAATATTGTAAAAAATTTGATATACTTACTTTTTTTTCGCAGAAAAAGCGACATCAGAAGACATCCCAGCGGGGATAGAAGATCTTACTTCATGTCTTGAAATATGTGATAAAATTAGGAGTAAATCAGTTCCTTCAAAAGATGCAATGAGGAGTCTTAAGAGGAGGATGGCACACAAAAGCGCCAATGTTCAAATTCTGACATTAAAAGTATAAAAAAAAGGATATTTCATTATAATGACTGATGGATAAATATAGCTTATAGACCTGTGTGTAAAAAATGGAGGAGATCATTTCTTGTTAGAAATATCATCTAGAGAGTTTATGGATAATCTTGTGTCATTATTGAAGACAAATGTGATATTTTATTGCTACAGAGAAATAATTTTAATTTGTAATTAGAAGACAACAGAACATGATGTTACAGCGAAAGCAGATGTTAGGAAGAAGATATTAGAACTTATTCAAGTATGGGCAGTTTTGTTTGAAAAAAAGAAACATCTTGGCTATGTTTGTACAGTATATGAGGATCTTCAGTCACAAGGATACGAATTTCCGCCAAAAGAGCCTCTTAATTCGACATTCATTGATTCATTTTCAGTATATTAATGCTTAGGTACTTTCTTTAGTTAACTTAAATATATAGCCCCCAGAATGGAGTGATTCTAGCATTTGTATGCTTTGTAGAACTAGATTTACATTTAAAAACAGAAAACATCATTGTAGAAATTGCGGGGGAACCTTTTGTCAATCATGCTCTTCAAAATCACGACCTCTTTTATATATTGGTATTATTGAACCAGCTAGAGTCTGTGATAATTGTTATTCTAAAAAAACGCAAACTCCTGCTATTTCTATGCCTAATAATGTTTTGGACATGGAAAACCCTAAAAATACAAATATAGATGATGATAGTGATTTAAAATATGCTATAAAATTGTCTTTAGAAGAAAGTAAATTACAAGAATCAAAATTTCAACAAGACTTTCCTAAAGATCACAAAAGACAATATTCAGATGATGAAGACTTAAAAAAAGCGATTTCATTAAGCTTAAAAGAATCGGAGCAATCAAAATCAGTCAGTTTTACACCTAATGTAAAAACAATTGTTCCAGATCTTCAAGTTACATTACTCGATTTATTTATTATAACTAACATAATTCTAGCCTAAATTTGAGCATGAACTTACTGCATTAGAGATAGAAAACATTAATACTTTTTGCATGTTAATTCAAAAACTTCAAATGGCACCTATAGGATCAATTTTAAGAGATCATTATGTTCAAGAATTACATGATTCAGTTATAAAATTAAAACCAAAACTTATTCGTTCTTTAGGCAATACTATTAGTAAATACGGTCGGCTAACTTTTTAATTCTTCTAAATTTTAATTTTTTTAGAAAAATTAATTGACATTCATTCTAAACTTTCAACGGTCATGAAATATTATGACAAATTATTGGAGGATCGCTTATCTACTGCCTATTCAAGACATCATGTTTCTTCTATTCATGAAAAAAGTTCTTTACATCCTTTTAACCAAACTTATGATCCATCTTTATTAACACCAACCTCTTCAATGCCTTCTGAATATTATTCACATTATAAAGAACTTCGGCAACAGAAAAATACTTCATTCTATTCATCTTATATACCATCACAACATGCTTCTTCAACTTCTATTTCACCTTCAAAGGAAATTATTTCTTCCACCATACCAAATTATTCATCAAACACATTTTCACAAGACACCTTCACAAATAAACCTTCTTCTACTTTTATTAAGGATTCATGTTCACCTATTCATGATCAACATAACCCAAATCACTCATCTTTGCATCAAAAAAACCCTTTACAAGATAAAACTGAACCATCAACACAAGTATCTCTCATTGATTTATAATTTTCTATATTTTTCAGGTAACTAAGTTTAACTTTTTTCAATATAAATTTTTCTTTTGATAGAATCTTGTATTTTTCAATAAATTTAAAGTTTTCGAGTTTTTTTTTTAAAATTTTTAAAAATCTATTATGTCTTGGAGATCTTATTTTGGCCAGGAACTAGATGGTATTATATCCTTTTTTAAAAGTACTCTAAAAGTTCTTAATAGATTTTTAGACTTTTCAGCAGATAACTTAGAAGGTAAATTATAAAATATAAAATAAATTTTATTAAGGATTTAGATTTTTCACAAGAAGAACTCGGTAAAGATGTTAATAAAGACCCTTTGTGATTAATATTTCTCAAGAAAAATTAACATGGACATCAGCTAAAGTCAGAGAACGATTAAAAGATGTTTTACATGTTAAGCAAAAAGATATCCAAGAAGCACTAAAGTATTGTTGTTTTGATATAGATAAAGCATGTTCCAGAATTATAGGTAGAGAAGGGAATCCTTTTATATAGGGTTAATATAAATTTAGAGAAAAAACATTTAAAAGAAGGGTTAAATATAAACAAAACACCATCAAAAAAAGGTATAATATTTTTTTATCAATAGATATATTCTTTTATGAATATATATTAATTTGTGAAAACAATTTTCTTATTAAAATCTTTAAAGGTTTTATTTCTTTTAATAATAGTTCATTAAATAAGGAAGATTTAAAGAGTAAAATAATTATGAGGAGTTTTATTATATTTTTACAAACAAATAGGTCATTTTAATCTTGAAGTATCTTCGGAAGAAAATGCATCTGAAACTAAAGAAGTATCTGGACCAAAACAGTCAAAACTTATAGCTTTAGCAAGTTCTAAACATAAATTGTCATCAAATAATCCTATATCATCATCATTAAAATCTGTTTCGCTTCTTTCTCATTTAACTAGAGAAAAATTTAAAGCGACTAATAATAGAGAAAACAATAATAATTCATCTAAGATAATATTAGATATACAGACAAATTTTGCAAAACCTGATGTTGAAAAGGACTTAAATCTTTTGAAGACTACTTCAGAAGAAGACCAAAAGGAAGAAGTTATTGATGATTCTTTAAATGTTTTTTTTAAAAAAAATTGTGAATATAATATAGAAGTAAAACCTTCTAAATTTGCATTAACTATTTTTGGAGAAAAATTAGAACTGCCTGATTATTTTTACAAGTTTGCTAACCAACGGTTTTCTTTATTTACAGGAGTATTAGAGGATGATCTTAAAATTTCACTTAATGAAACATTTAATAATTCATTGAAATCACAAAAAAAAAAAGGTATTTTGCAAACATTTATATTATTTAGCTTAATATTATATAAGAAAAAAAATTAAAAACTCCAAGTATTGTTAAATCGCCAATTTATTCAGAAATCATATCAAATAAAGATGATTTACATCATATATTAAACACTTTAAACATATCCTCAGAACAGGGAGATAAAGATGAAACAAATTATGATAAATTTTATAAATTAAGCGTATTAGTAATGAGTTTTTGATATTTAGTTATATATTATATAGGAATCAAAAAATAAAATATCTAATTTAAAAACAGCTAACATAAAAAATAAACCTAACGTTAATATTGTCATTATTGGTAAATTTAGTATTAAAAGTTATTGTTAATAAAATTTTAATATTTTTTAGGACATGTAGATGCAGGAAAAAGTACGTTAATAGGAAGACTTTTATATGATTTAAAAGTTGTTGATACTGAAACTATCGAAAAATTAAAACGAGAAACAAATAAATTAGGAAAGCCATCTTTTCATTTTGCATGGGTTTTAGATCAAACATCAGAGGAACGTGATCGGTATATATCATTATTATGTAATGTATTTTATATTAAAAGTCAAAAGCGGGGTTACTATGGATTTGGGTATTAATTACTTTGAGACTTCTTTGCGTCGATATACTATTTTAGATACACCTGGTCATAAAGATTTTATTCCTAATATGATAGCGGGAGCTTCTCAGGTAATTTTATAACAATTAATAACATTGTCTTATTTAAATTGTAGGCTGATGTAGCTCTATTGGTTATAGATGCTTCTTATGGTTCGTTTGAATCGGGATTTACTGCACATGGACAAACTAGAGAACATGTTATTTTAGCACGTAGTTTAGGCATTCAAAAAATAGTCGTTGCTATTAATAAACTTGAAACTGTATATATTTCATTAATTCTTTTCTTTATTAATATTATTATAGACTAATTGGTCTCAAGAAAGATATGAAGATATTATGGCACAAATGCTTCAATTTTTTATTTATAAAGGATTTCAAAAGTCCAATATTTCATTTATACCCTGTAGTGGACTTACAGGAGAAAATTTAACAAATACAATACCTTTAAACCCTCAACTCAAGTTATGGTATTCCAATTTTACACTTTTAGATACGTTAGGTACTTTACGAATATTTTTATCTTGAAAAGCTTAACTATAATTAGAAAATATATCAATTAATCGTCAGCAACTTGATACATTTCTTCGACTTTCTATTATGGATGTTTATAAGTCTTCTAACACTTTAATTTCTGTAGTCGGAAGAATTGAAACTGGTATTATAAATGTAGGAAAAGAAGTAATTATTATGCCTTCAAGAAAAAATGGAATAATTGAGTGTATTATTTTGTTTGTTATCAAGTATCTTCTAACTTTATTAGCTATTTATATTCATGATAATCTCCAAGATCTTGCATTTTCAGGGGACGAAGTCTTGATTAATTTATTGAATATTGATTTGTCTTATTTAAAGTTTTATCCCCAGATTTATATACCTATATAAATGATTATTTCTTAGGCCGGGTGATATTATATGTGATTTAGAAAATCCAGTTCAAATTGTATCAAAATTTCGTGCAAAGATCATCACTTTTGATTTATCTAGACCACTAATTATAGGAACTCCTGTAAATATATTCATATACAAATAAAACAATTATTGATTTTAATTAAAAGCTTATTATTTATAGAGGACGATTAAATGTAGATGGAAATATCAAAAAGCTTATTTCAATTATTGACAAATCAACGGGTCAAGTTAAGAAAAAAGATCCCAAGTAATAAGAAAAAAAGTAGCAATTAATTCTAATCGAGTTAGATTTATTGGTAGTTTTGATGCAGCCATTGTTGAAATCGAATTTTGCAAACAAGCAGAAGCAATGGAATCTTTTAAACATTGCAAAGAATTGGGTCGGTTTATTGCGCGATCACAAGGTGAAACGGTAGCAGCAGGTATCATTGAAGATGAATAATTATAATATTTAGAAGTTAATTTATTCATATGTATATATACATGTTTTTAAATAATTTGATCCATCAAAAAACACAACTAATGTCAAATATTTCCAATTTTTAAACCATTCAAAGTTCGTCATGTGGAGGTACATTATCCTCTTTAGCTGATTCATCTAGATCCATATATTAGCTTATATCAAGTCATACATCAACTATAATACGTACATAATTTAGATGTAATAGGCATTACTATATTAGATAACGCATTTCTTTTTTCTTCAAAATCAACGGTTGTTGCAGTCATAGAATTCTGCTCTAGCCACTTCAATGTTTCATCGATAGCATCTGAAATCGTCTTCTTATCTTCTTCTTTTAATTTTCCACCCATTCCTTCAGCATCATTTAATTGATTTCTCAATGTATGAACATATGATTCCAAAGTATTTCTTGCTTCGATCTTCTCCTTCTGTGCACGATCTTCATCAGCAAACTGCTCAGCTTCTTTAATCATACGATCAATTTCCTCTTGTGTTAATCGACCCTTATCATTTTTAATGGTAATTGATTCCGATTTACCTGCACCCTTATCAGTTGCAGACACTTTTAAGACACCATTAGCATCGATCTCGAAAGTTACTTCAATTTGAGGTACACCACGAGGCGCAGGAGGAATTCCAGTTAATTCAAATTTACCCAACATGTTGTTATCTTTTGTTAACGGCCGCTCACCTTCAAACACTTGAATTAAGACAACTGCCTGATTATCTGTTGCTGTAGAAAAAATTTGAGATTTACGTGTTGGAATCACTGTATTACGTGCAATTAACTTTGTCATTACTCCACCCGTTGTTTCAATTCCTAATGTTAACGGATTTACATCTACCAATACGATATCTTCTACTCCTTCTTCATGAGATAAAATCCCACCTTGCACCGTTGCCCCATATGCTACTGCTTCATCGGGATTAATACTTTTTGATACTCTTTTCCCATCAAAATAATCTTCTAATAACTGTTGCACCTTGGGAATACGTGTTGAACCTCCAACCAAAACAATATCATCAATATCCGATTTTTTTACATTCCCATCCTTTAAAACTTGTTCAACAGGCTTCATTGTTTTTTTGAACAAATGCATATTAATCTCTTCAAATTTTGCACGTGTTAATGTCTCTGAAAAGTCAATACCCTGATATAATGATTCAATCTCAACTCTCGTAGACATTTGTGATGATAACGTCCGTTTGGCCTTCTCCACTTCCCGCTTAAGTTTTCCTAAAGCTTTTGGATCATCATCAAGCCTAACCCCATGTTTTTGATGAAATAACGTCTTGAAATATGCCATGACTTGATGATCAAAATCCTCTCCACCTAAATGAGTATCTCCAGCCGTTGCAATAACTTCAAATACGCCATCTTCAATAGATAAAAGAGATACATCAAATGTGCCACCTCCCAAATCATAGACAATAATAAGACGTTCTCCTTCCTTTTTATCCAGACCATAAGCTATAGCAGCTGCTGTAGGCTCATTGACAATACGCAACACATTAAGACCCGCAATAGTCCCCGCATCCTAAAAAATACTATTAACACATTTCTCTTGACCAATCAATATTACTTTAGTAGCTTGACGTTGAGCATCATTGAAATAAGCAGGAACTGTCACCACAGCATGTGTCACAGTACGTCCCAAATAAGATTCTGCAATTTCCTTCATTTTACGTAATACCATGGCAGATATTTCTTCTGGTGTAAATGTCTTTTTTTCACCCGCAATATTAACTTCCACATGGGGCTTACCATCATGATGATGCACTTTAAACGGAAAATTCTTAATATCAGCTTGAACATCTGCTTCATCAAATCGGCGTCCAATAAGTCGTTTAACATCAAAAATCGTATTTAAAGGATTCGCAGGAGCCTGATTCTTTGCAGCATCTCCAACAAGCCGTTCTTCCTTCGTAAATGCAACATAAGATGGCGTAATTCGATTTCCTTGATCATTTGCCAAAATTTCTACACGTCCTGATTGCATCACCCCCACACAAGAGTAAGTTGTTCCTAAATCAATACCAATTACTAAAAATATTAAAAATTATAAATCAATAATTTAAAGAGAAATATTTCTCTTTTTCTCCATACCCGTGCCATATGATTCTTCTTTCTGAGCCCACCCATATCTTGGTAAAGAAAATAATAATAAAAAAGTTATCCAAAAAAAAGGTTTTTGTAAAATTATTTGTATTTTAATCATTATAATCTTTTTCCTTCCTATTTTTATGCCCAATAATTACAACTTGAAAAAAAAAAAACACCAATGAAGAATAAACCTATATATTTTTTTAATATAAAAAAAAGAATTCGACGGGTATTCCAAAGAAATTTCCAGGTCAAAAATGCTCCACTTAGGGTTTTTCCCTTATTTCATTACCCAAAAATAAGGTACACAAAAAAACCGTAATATATAAATCTATAAAGTGTATTGATTTAGCTTTAATAAAAAAGATAAGAATTACTTGCTAAAAAAAATAAGAAAAAATTTCCTATATGATTTAAGAAAAAAAAAAGTTTTTTGTTTTTTTTTATAAAGAAATTCATATCTTGCTTATAGAGTGATGAGGTCGGAGTTTGAATAATAAAGCCTATATATTGGTCCAGTGAAGTAATATTACTTCATACTTACCTGGCATCGATATTGGCAGCTCAAGAAGTGCTGGTATCTTGTGGAAGGACCTAACATTGCACAGCGTTAAGTTCTCCGCTGCGAACAGGATTCGTCTTGTCTCGGATGCATCATTTTTGAATTCGTCCTTCGGGACTTCTCTTTTGTTTTTTAATGTTGAACTGTTGAAGGTCGGGTCAGCCTTAAAAAATAGATGAGAAGGGCCTAGAAAGGGGCAGCTTCCCCGAGGAAATCTATTTGAATGACATACATAAGCGAAAGATACAATAACTGAATACTGTGCAATTTTTATATTGTAAATCCCAATTTTTTCCATATTGTATCTACTTTTTTAATCTATATATTTAAGAAAAAAAAAAAAGAACAAATCAGAAGAACTTACAAGCTGTAAAAAATGATGATCATTAATATAAGAAACAATCATTTCTTCTAAAGTATCAGTATTTTCCTGGGATAAAGATAAACTAGATTCATAAGATGCAGTACGTGGAGGTGTTGGTAATTTCTTGACAGTCGAAGTCTTCTTTTTACCTACATCTGTTTTTATTAATAAGCTGTTATTATCTGCAGACGGTTCTTTTTTCAAATCATTTAAATTTTTTTTTGTTTTAGAAGATTTTTTGAGTTTTTTTTTCTTAATTAATTCTGTAGATAAACTAGGATCATAATGGTTATTTTCCTTGGTCATTTTTGATAATTCATCTATACTCGATACCCACTCATTCTGATTTTTATTATAAGATGGATTTAAGTATAAAAATCTATTTGTATTTGAGGGTGTTGGAAATCGAAGGTCTGCTAAACTTGAAATAGGTTCTTTTTCCATTGAACCTATCGAATTCAAAGGAAAAAACGGCTCAATTGATCCTTGTCCTCCATATATTTTTTTTGCTTGAGGTTCTTCCATTTCTCCTTCAATCCATGGTTTTACATGATCTGATGACTTATCGTATTTTTGAACTTTAAGCGATACACGTTCATTTGATGAATATGAATCAATTGCATTCCTGATTTTACCTACATGTTGTTCAAGAATACCTCGAACTGAATGAAAAATATCCTCAGTAGAAAACTTCATCTGAAACCGAGAGATTTTCTAATAATTAAATAAAAATTTACATCTTAATATAAACAATTCCTACTCTGGATACATCATTATACCATTTAATACCAATGCATGGCGCTCTAAACAAACATTAGTCAGGATAATTTACAAACACCAGTTTATAATAAAAACCGTGTAATAACAATAATTCCTGACTGGGGCGGCCCATTTTCCGACTGAAATAACGGGATCTTAAGTCGAGAAAGACGAGTAATATTCAATTGTTCCTACAAAAATTTACCCTTTTTTTAATAACACTTTTACAAGAAATACAAAAAGAATAGCTCCACGAGTAATCTTCATAGTAACTTCATCATGCCCACTAACATTATTCATCTCAAATTGAATCTCAAGGTCCCGGTGAGGATAATGAAACCATTCAATATTAGAAAGACAATGTCTTTGAGATGCTTCATCTTTTTGTGTAGCATAAGAATAACGTTCTAAAGGAAAACTAAGGCTTGTAAAAGGTTCTTGTTTCATATAGAATAGTTGCAATTTGTTTATATATGCGTAGTATATGTCTTGTATATCTCTTATATGCGTCTTATATGCGTCTTATATGCGTCGTATCCTTATATGCTTACTATATGCGCTTTAAATTCCACGTTTTGTCCGATTTCAATCATTCTATAAATAATATAACTTACGTAAAATACAAACGTAAATGAGATATGAACATAATATATAAAGATTCTTATATAAAATTCATAGATATATTATAAATTGAAATTACAGAAGAAATAATATTAGTGATATCTGCTTGATATCTTAATATCTTCCTAATATCTTAGTACACTCTTAACTTTTATAATAAAAACTATTATTTTTATCATTTTTATTTATCTTCTTAATCTTTTAATTTTTTAAGAGTTTTCCTCTATTTTATTTATTTAAATTTTAAATATTTGAATATTTAAAATAAATCAGGTTATTATCTCTGTTATTATTTAATCTCGATGTTTTTTATTTTTTTTTCTTAATTTCTTAAGATTTAATAAGAAGGTTAATTCGTCATATGGGTTTAAAGTGTATTTCTATAGGTATATATATTATGTCTTCTAGGTCCGGTATAAATTAATGAAAAAGCTAATATATATTTGTCAATAAGGGTCTTAAGTTATAAAGCTGTATATTAATTTATAAGGAAGAAATAATAAGACTTTTAAGATTAAAAATGAGAGGAAAGGGGTTAATTAAGATAACAGATGACGATGATATTGAACGTAATGAAGAATATAATGAATTCATTAAGGATCTTGAAGCTTATCATATAAAACGAGGGTAAAAAAAGGAATAAATATAATTTAAAGGATAATAATATTGTTAAAGTACAGGGACATTTGTACGTGAACCGATTATTGGACCTCATCGAATTGATTTACTTAAATTATATAAGCGAGTGATTGAATTAGGTGGATATGATAAGGTATCATCGGAGAAATCATGGTGGAAAAATCTTTCAAACCATTATAAACTTCCGCCTATGTCTAATGCAGGGTATCTTTTAAAATCTATTTATTATAAGAATTTAGCGTATGGAATTTGTCTATAAAGATATAGATTAAGTGTGATTTAGTGCATGGGAAATGGAAAAACATTGGAAAAAGACGCCACCTGCACCAGAACATCTTGAGTTTCAAACGGCAAAAGGGGGAGATATTATGACACGAACAGCAGAAAATTATCAAGTAACAACAAAAGAAGATATACGGCTGGATTCATCATCACCTATGCCATTAGTAAGAAGTAAAATTTTTTAGTTTATAAATAAAAAGAGAAATAATGAATGAAAAGATTTAAGAGCGGCACCAGCGCCAAGAACGTTTTATCAGCCAGATGAACGACTAACACAAGCAAGATCAGCACTTCAGAAACAAGCGCAACAACAATTACAAATGCAAGCACAACAGCAACCTTTTTCAACACATTTTGCTACATCAACATTTCCCGAAGATGTAAATAATAAATTACAGCCACAACCAGTTATCACACCAGCAAATACACATGCATTAGAATATCTAAGAAATAGTACTTATGGATCTCAAAATGGAACAAAAATTGGAGGTAAATAAATAATTTAATTTTTGATTAGTTTAATATTATTATTATAAAGCGGGTATCCAAGGTGCTCCATTTATGGTCAGGATTGCACTTGCGCTTAAATCAGGCTTGGTATCAGAATTAGATTGGGCATTACATCATTTAGTTCGATTATCATACGAACAAGGTAATAATCTTAGGTTTGATCGTATTCCAGATTTGGCAGAGACATTGATCAAGAAACTCTATGAATTTCTAAAACAAGTATCGAGGAAAGAAATGGAATTTGATGAGGAAAACGATGACTGGTCTATGGATTATCAATCAAGAAAAGCATTAGATAAAATATTAGAAGCAGCACTTATTCTTCGCAACCTTGCATTGCTTTCTGATAATGCTAGTTATTTGGCTCGATTGGAAATGACACATCCTACATTAGTTTTAGGAATTAAACAGATGGATGATTTTTCTTTTATAGAATTAAAGCATTATTGTATGGATATTATTGAGGCAGTTAGCTTTTATACAATTATTAATGATGAAAACGATGATCTTTATTTAAGTTTATGTGAACTTTTGCAATGTGATGATAGAGCAATGTTAATTGGAGCCTTAAGAGCGCTTGCACGATTAGCGCTTCATGATACAAATAATCGGTTACTTCAAAATATTTCACCTTATATACTTTATAGGGTGAGATTATTATTAAGTTTAGATGATGAGGAACTTTTAGGTTCTGCTTTAGATTTCATGTACCAATATACAACGTATAAAGCTAATACGCAAAGTATATTGGAATTAGAAGATATTCATGATCTAATCGATCAATTAGTAAGATTAATGATGTTCCAGGCAGAAGAAAAAGAAATTCATGTATCGTTGTCAGCAGATATTAAACAATATATACCTACCGGTCCTCCTCCGTTACCAGCAGAAATTGTTCAAGAATTATTAGGATTCGGAGAACCAGATAGGGCAGTTAAATGGTTATTTTGTTTAACCCTTTTTTCTTATTTCATCTTATACTTTAATAGGATGCGTGTTTGTTATCAAGAAAGTTCAAGCGATGATATAACACAAATGCATTTATGGCAATCCTATCAAGCAAGATTTTCTCCTTTTATTGCAGCCGGAAGACCTCTTCTTTCTGCAGCAGATTTAATTAAAATAGCTAGCCGCGCATTTCCAAAGGCTAAAGCAATGGTATTAAATGCACCTGAAGGACAAAGTTTTATTATTAGAGGAGTTCGTCCGCGCGAAATTGCAATTTCAATTAAAGGAGAAAGCTATGTTTCCTGTAAATGGGTAGTAGAAACAAATGATTCTGGAATTTGTGGATCTCAATTTCCAAATTCACAAGAGCTATTCAAACATATAATTGATCATCATTTACCCGAAGTTCGTTTACTTTCTTCTTCAGCACCACCTTTAGTATGCAAATGGTTTGATTGTACTCGGTTTACTTTACCTGGAGAAAAAGATCGATTTATTGTATTATCTCATCTTAGGACACATATACCAGATAAATTAACGCAATTTGTTTCGTCCAGTTTATGGGAAAATATCTCTATACATACAAAAACAACTGCTGTCGACGAACGAGGGGAAGCAATTGGTGTAGCATTAACAGCAACATTAATTTTACGAAATTTAGCAAAATCTAAACACAGACAAGATCTTTTTATTAATATTGAAAATTCCATTATTCATGTAGTAGCCCAAAATCCTGTGTTATCTACATATTTATCTGAACTTTTGGTTGAAATACAATGTTAATTATGTACAATTGAAAATATGACATATTACTGCTTTTTTAATATAAACATTACCGCTTCCAGAACCTTAGCATGCAAATATTTCGATGCAGCCACAATACCATGATTTTCTGAAAGCCTTTTACCTTTACTAAAATCCAATGCCTTTCCATAGACATCTGTGACGATGCCTCCGGCTTCTTCAACAATTAAAGCACCTGCAGCATGATCCTATTCCTTGCTTTAATCAATATTAAACTTTACTTTATCTACTATACCCAAGCTTTTTCATGATAATTTGGATCAACAGGTAAACGAAGATAAATATCACTTTCCCCACGTGCCAACAAAGCATATTTTACTTGCGAATCTAATTCAATAGGCGGTTTTGTAATTCCTAAAACATCAATAATTTTTTTATGTGTCTCAAGAGCACTATGACCCGGTGCATGGCTTTGACAAACACGTGCATCAACAACATTTTCAATATTATTCATATGAATTAAAGATTTATCGTTTCCATTCAATATTCCCTATGTATTATATGTTATCAACATTCTATTAATACTATGCATAACTTACTTGGTATGCTCCTTCCCCTTTACATGCATAAAAAAGAACACCAAGATCATCATTATCTTCAATATTTCTACGCAAATTCGGACATCCAAGTACACCAAGACATGGTTGACCATTCTCAACCAATGCCAAGCAAACTGCATACTGACCACCTCGAAGAAATCCCTTTGTACCATCAATCGGGTCTATTATCCACCAACCTAACTATTTAAAACCAATTCATCCAATAAAAATACAAAAAAATTACGATTACAAGATCTTTCGTTTCTTTCATTTCTTCCATGCTCTATAACTTCCAATAATCTTTCTCGTCCTTCAATATATCCAATATTTCTATCTTCTCCTTCAAGTGTCCTAGACACCATAGACCATACTTTTTCTAACAGATCTTCATGTAAATATAAAAGTTCTGATGTTTCTTCTGCATAAACTAGATCTTCTGGAAAAACATCTCTAAGTAAAGCATTGATTAATGCTTGAACACCAAAGTCCGCCACTACTTATACATCAACCGGCATCATAATTCGATATTCACCACCTGTAACTGGAGAACAATCTTCCTTTAAAACAACATTGCTGGTGTAATGACCTTCTTGAAAAACAATATCTGCAAGTCGACATGCACGTTCAACTGCCTCAACTGCGATCTTTTTCTCTGCTTCAAGTCTAAACATCAATAAAACCCAATCGATAAATAATATCTTCGTTTTTATAAGGTTTTATATAAGGATTATTAACGACTGATAAAATACCCGATAATATTCTTCAATATTAGAGAATATTTCTTTTTAATAAAATATAAATATTTAATAAAAATAAACAGCATATAAATAGAAACTAAATAAATAATTACATTTTTAAAGTATTTTTCTCAAAGAAAGCCTTATATTTTAGAATAAGATTGATTTAATGCCTTTATAATAGTGCTTTAGTTGTGATAAATTTGATAGAGTTGTTTTTAATAAAGAAAAAAGCTATAAAGGTTATTTGTTGAATGATCAATTTAGACGCATATAATACGCATATATAACGCATATATAACGCATACAAGAGGGATTAGCTGGATAAAAAGAGTGCAATGCATTCTAAAAGAAAACTTAATGAGCTTCTTAGTTCTTTGGATCATCCAAAGTCATCTCTTATGCTTCAAAGTATTGAAAATAAAAAGATTATATATGCACCTTGGAGTCGATCTCAGTTCTCAAAAAGACTTTCAACCTTTTGGTCATTTCCATATCATAGTATTAATTCACCTTTTAATGCAGTTGCATGGGCAAAACATGGTTGGACATGTACGGGTCAAACGACAGTACAATGTGAACTATGTCGACAGCAAGTTGAGTTAAAAATGGAGGTTGAAGCTCAATTAGATGAATCTGAAACGATTGCGTTGCAAATAGAAACAGCACATGCAGAAAATTGCAGTTGGAGGAAGAAATCATGTGATGGTAATTATATTTAAGTATAGATGAAATATTAAAAATACAGAATCAATTATGAAATTGCCATTATCAGATGGAAAGATGGCAATAGAAGCATTTAATGAACGTACAAAGAAATTGGATACATTTAAAGAATTGCCAAAAAGATTGGAGGTACCGGAAGATATGAAAAAAGACTTAGTAAAAAAAAATACAGAAATACTATCAATTTTTGGATGGAGTGGATTAGAAGTGGATGGAATATTGTTATTAGTATGTACAGCATGTCATAGAAGAATTGGACCATGGAATTTTGAATTAGAAAAAAAAAAAGGATTCGATGTTATTTTTGAACATAGAAATTATTGTCCATGGATCAATTCTACAAGCCAAATATCTGTGGATCCAGGATGGAAAATATTATCTAATTGGTTGCTACATTTATCGAAATCGAAACCTTTAAATATAAAGGATTCATTAGATATACGTTTAGAACGGTTAAGAACAACATTAGGCTTGAAAAAAGTATAATCTAGGGAATATTTCAAGAATTAAGAGGGTTATTTTATCATAAAAATATATGTTTAAAGGAATAATTTCTATTTAAAAAAGAAAAATATCAAAGTATATATTTTTAGTTTTTTATAAGTAAAAATACATAAAAGCAGTCAGAAACATAACTAAAGAAGATAAAAATAAGAAAATTAGAAGAAATCATTAATTTATTAAAAAAAAACTGCCAAAACATTAACAAAAAATAAAAAAATTCAAAAAAAAGTTCTAATAATATAAATACTAACAAAAATCTACTACTGTTAATCAAGTAGAACTCAGTTTTATTCTTTTTAGGACTAAATCAATTCATTTTTTTATATAAATTTATATATAGTTTATTTGAAAACGATATTCGGCAGCAAAATCTCGAGTAACTCATGAATGACTGGACACAGGTTAGTATTTTTTTATAAAAACAATCTCTTAATTTTCTATAGATTTCCTATGGAACATTACACAAATATGGGCAGGATCTGATTCCTATTACATCATCATGTTTTGACGAATATCATGAACTCGTTTGGATAGGAAATGAAAAAGTGTGTAAAAAAATGGAATGAATAAGCTTAACAGCAGATCAGGGGTATTTGACATCATATTATGGACCAGGACTGCAACGTTATACTAGCGTAAGAGCGTATGAAGCTCCCATATGTTCTATATTATCAAATGAACGAGGTGTTATATCATTATCGAACCAAAAGATCCGGTTAATGAACCGCCGAGGATTATTTAAATGGACATTAGAGTAAGAATACTGGCATTCTATTTTATAGTTTTATTTTTTAGCAATTTAAATATGGATCTTCAATGTATGACGTTTATTTCTCGAACATCATCAAATATATTAGTGGGTGGATTACAATCATCAATGCTTACTATCAATATAGAACGTGGATCAGTTGTTGATAAACTGGTATTTGGAAGCTATATTTCTATATTTTTTACAGAAAAGCTGACATGGCAAAAGCATTGTAAAGAAGATACAGTAGTGATGAGACATGGAAGATATATTTGTTGTGGATCATCTAAAGGTGGATTAAGTCTTTTAGATCCATCAGACTACAAAGAGGTACATTCTATTCAAGCACATAGTGGCACTTTCTCCGATCTTGATATTCAGGGTAATTTAATATTAACATGTGGATTTTCTCGAAGGTATAATGTGAATATGGTGCTTTTTCTTATGCTAATAAACAAAAAAGGGACGCGCATTATGTAATAGATCCCCTTGTTAAAGTTTTTGATATTCGGACATTACGTCCTTTGGTTCCAGTTGCTTTCCCAGCGGGGCCAGCATATATAAAAATGCATCCAAAAATGTCAACAACGGCTTTTATAATAAGTCAAAGCGGGTTATTTCATATTGTCGATACAGTCAATACGGTTAATGTTCAATTACGACATGCAAGTTCAAATACTTATTTCACTTCAGTTTGTGTTTCTCAATCTGGAGATGCACTTATATTATGTGATGCTGAAGGAATTCTACAATTATGGAGCCAAAAACCTGCACCAAATTTTTCGGAGTTTTCTATTCCTTTAGAATGGCCAAATATTCCTACTAATATTCCAGATATTCAAATACATGATGATACGTGAGTGATTGATTGAATGTATTTTTTTAATAATTTTTCAGGCCCTTAAATGTTATTGGTATGCCTTATTATCGAGAAGAACTTTTTTCTTCTTGGCCAGCTCATTTAATTTATGATGTTGGGAAAATACCTTGTGTATTGAATCCAGATACAATTTCCAATTTGAAAACTCTAGAATTTGTTGGATATTCTATGTATACAGAAAATATGAAGAGAAATCAGACCAGATACTATGCTAGAAATAAAGATGCAGGGACAAGAGGATTAATAGCTCCAAAATTTCACAGTGAAAAAGCAAAGGAATTAACTCTCGGTAATATCAAAAAAGATTCTGCGCCACTACATTTTGAGGATGAAAATGATGACTTAAATGAACCTTCCGTTATACCTAAATATTATAAATTATTGGAAATAAAATATTCAAAATTTGGTGTAGAAGATTTCGATTTTGGGTATTAAAAGAATGTTTCTTATAAATAAATATGATTAACTTTTAAAGATACTATAATAATACGCCATTTTCTGGATTAGAAATTCATATTGAAAATTCATATTGTAATTCTTTAGTTCAATTGTATTATTTTATACCTTCTATTCGTCAACTAGCTATAGCACATTCTATTTCTTCTTGTATAAAAGAAGATTGTCTTCTTTGTGAAATGGGCTTCCTTTTTAAAATGCTTTTTGATGCGAATGGCCAAAATTGTCAAGCTACTAATTTTTTACATGTTCTAAGCACTTCTTCACAAGGTAGTTTTTTATTTTAATACATTAAACAACTATATTGATCAGTTTAGCTATGTCATTGGGTCTTATCATAGATGAATCTATGGAAAAAAAAATATCTTTTTCCCCTATTATACAAGGTTTAAATAGATTTTTACTAGAAAAATTAAATGAAGAATCATTGGATAAATGTTCATCCGATGAACATAATACTAATAATATCTCACCTTTAGCTGAGACCAATGGAATATTTTCAAAAATTATTTCTTTTTGCACTTGTGGAGTAAATTCTATTAGAAATTCTATTATTTTTTCTATTGATTTTATTTATCCAAAGGTTAAAAATACTATTAAAAATTCTTAATATTAATATTAAAAGATAACATCTGAAAAAAACTTTTCATTAACATCCTTTTCTTCAATATTAGCAGCAAGTATAAATCGCGAAAAACAAAATAAAGCTTGGTGTTCTAACTGTCATCAATTTCGATTTCTTACAACTCGAAGAACGATTAGTAGCTTTCCATGCTATTTAAACATTAATGCAATGGCATATACACAAGAACATTGGAAATATTGGAGTTCTAAAAACTGGCTTCCAACAAAAATAGCTTTAAATCATCATTTAGGAAAAGTTATTTGTTTTCAAGGAAAAGATATTAATAAAAAGACAAACAATGAATTTTATATTTATGAATTAAAAGGACTTGTGGTAGAAATATGTTTTAAAAACGAATCTCATCTTGTTTCATTTATTCATGGTTTATTTTTTCCCATATTTATTTACATACTGCTTACTTATTAAGTGACGGACGAAAATATAAAATTAAAATATAAAACATCATGGTTTCTCTTTAATGATTTTTTAGTAATGTCGGTTTCTGAAGATCAAGTTTTGAATTTTTCAAAAGCGTGGAAAGTACCAGCTATACTAATATATGAAAAAGTAGATTATTCAGAAAGTCTTATAAAGATGAAACTTCCTTCACTTGATATATCTATTTTATACAGAGATTATTCCATTTCATTGTACGTTGTATTAATTATACGTAAAAAAATTTGATTGTTATAGAAATCGAAATATACAAACAATACGTCATCAGATTCTTGAAGGAACAGAGAAAATAGACCATAATACAGTAATCGGATTAGACGCAGAATTTGTATCTATGCAGAAAGAAGAAATAGATGTTCGCAGTGATGGGACTAGATTTATCGTTAGACCCTCTAAGCTTTCCTTAGCAAGAGTATCTGCTGTACGAGGGAATGGGAAATTAGAAAATGTACCATTTATTGATGATTATATTGCTGTAAACGAGCCAATTGTGGATTATCTTACGGAATTTTCCGGGATTAAGCATGGTGATCTAGATCCAATGATATCAAAATATACTCTTGTTCCTTTGAAGGTTTTTTCTTTTATTTTTTATAAAAAATATACAAAAAATAGATAGATTGCATATAAAAAATTAAGATTACTTGTAACTCTTGGCTGCAAATTCGTAGGACACGGATTACAAAAAGATTTTAGAATAATTAGTATCGTCTTTTTTTCTTTGATTCATATCTAATATTTGTAGATATACATGTACCTAAGGATCAGGTTATAGATACCGTAAATCTTTTTTATCTTGAGAGTCGTCAAAGGTATGAATATTTTTAATATCAAAGAAATAATATAGACAAAATAGAAAACTTTCATTACGTTTTTTAGCATGGTATTTATTGCAAGATTATATTCAACAGGATAGTCACGATTCAATTGAAGACGCCAGAACTGCCTTATTACTTTATAAAAAATACGAAAATTTTAAAAAAGAAGGAATCTTTGAAGAAAAACTTAAAGAAATATATGATTTAGGTAAAAAATACGGCTATAAACCGCCTGTCGCAAATGATAAGAGAGAATTAGTGTAACTATGATAAAAGTTCATTAAATATTAACTCTTCAAATATATACGTTTTAACAATCTTTAGACATTTTCATATTATTAATAAATATTGTATATATGTTTGTATATTGATGTTATATTATAATTTTTTTTGATAAACTATATTAAATATTTTTAAGGAAACTGAATGATATACTTCTATAAATCGTGACGGTATGCTAAACTTTAAAAATGTTTTTATTATGAAGAAAAATAAGTCTTGCATAGCTACATTATCAATAATTATTAAAAAGCATACTTTCTGTTTTTAACTTTTTGAAACAAATATTCATTTCAGAATTTAGAAATTAAGAAATATATGAAAAAAAGTATAAATTGATAAATAGTAATACTGAACAATGCGCAATTTTAATTCCCTTCTTTTTAGGACAATATATGCTTATAAAATCATTTTGTATATTCAAATAAATATCTTTAATAGAAATAACCGCTAAATTATATGTTATATGATATTAAATGTAAACGCCCTTTTAAAATATATATCCAAAATCAATCATTCCATCTTTAATATGAAAAACACTGTTAATTTTATGTTATGAAATGTTTTCATTACTTTTCCACATTTCTTCAAGAATAATTTGAATTGATAGCATATCATCATATTCAATCTTTGACTTATCCGATTCCTTAAAAACATTTTCACGTTTCCCTATTAAATCAACAAATTTGGACGTATTTTTAGGTAATTTCTCTTCTGCGGTTTTATGATTTAATGAACTTGGAATGTTTTTAACCTCTTCCAAACAACCATCATTAAATAATTTTAAAATAACGTGTTTTAAAGGGTCAGATAAACGTAAAATATTAGAATATTCTTTGTTGATACGATTAATTCGATGCTGTATAAACTCACAGTAATCATGATCTTTGTTGGATTGAGATTTAACAGATGATAAACTTGATTCTCTCTGCAACAAAAGTTTTTGCTGTGTTCGACTAATAGGATTTCTAAATAAGGGATCCGAAGCAGCATATTTTAGTACATTTGATGTTGGCGGTTCCACTGACGACTTAGTAGATGTTTTACCTAGGTTATCTGATGATGGTAAAATACATGAAAATTCTAAAAAAATAAGCTTCCAAACATAAAATATATAATGAAATAAAACCTTTTGTAGATGTTAATTGAGTAGTTGGTATATTTTTCGCCATTGCTGTTTCACATGTTAAATAAGGAACTGCAACTTGATTATTAGTCATTGATACAAGACGCTTTGTAATATGTTCTGCTTGAGATTTATCAACATATTCTTCATTAAAATCATCTTTTTTCTCAAGTGAAGAAATTGTTATATTTACTGAGGAGAAAACATTTTCTCTTAAACTTTCAAAATTTTCCCTTTGTTCCGCCTCTTTCAAAGGCTCTATATGTTTTTCCTTCTCGTCTTCAATATGCAATTGTTCTTTAGGGGTCCTTTCTGTGTTTTCCGCATTTTTCTCAATATTTTCTTTCTTAACTAATAATTCAGATTTCTTCAATAAATCATCACAAGAAACAGAGCTTTTCGATTTAACTAATAAAGAAGGAACCTCTGATACTGCAGAAGCACTATGTCTGCATGTTTTATTTAAATTTCTACCATATGAAGGTACTCGTGTATGATGACGTCCATGAACAATAAAAGTCTTATGAAGTTTAGCTTGACGGGGTGCATGTAAATCCTCTCCTGAAGAAACACTAGAGCTCGTTTTCCTGTTTAATAACAATGTATTTTGAGGATATTTTGATGGTAAATCAGCCATTTAATTAGATTTTTTGTGCAGCTCTTAAAAATATACAAATAATCGAGATTCGAGATAATCAAATATATTCAAATTTATTTAAGATAATTATTTTTAATTTCAACTGAGTTAGAAAGATGTCGTCATTGACTAGATCTATATAAGATATTAGTTTGTTTTTCTGTATTAATAATATTTTTATATTTACAGAAAAAAAAATTTGAGATTTAATAAAATCAAAATGATTCAGTGTATCATGTTTTTGTATGTATTAAAGAATTAAAATTATTATTGTAAATTTTTTTCTTTTGATTTTTAGACATTATTAAGCATATTTTGCATACGTTTTAATTCTTGAATATATTCTTTTCTAATTGTAACAATATCTAAGACTTGTCGTTGTTTTGTTGCATCATTTTCTTTGAAATTAGAAATAATTAAGCAAGATATAAAAAGATATACATACTTGAAGAAGATTGTTTTATTTTTTTATTAGTATGATATGTTGAATCAAAATCAGGATAAAGAATCCATGAATTGCTTATATCAACACAAGAAAGTGCAGAAAGAAGTGCAAGATATCCTTCAATAATGTCTAGTTGTTCTTGATTTCCAGCAGATTTAACTAAAGAACCATTTCTTAATTTTTGTAAACGATGATACATAATAGATGCAGCTTAAAAAAATAAGATTTATAAAAGAAAAGTGAAAAGTAAGGATATTACCTCCTCTAAAGTTACCCTGTTTTATTCTCCATGAGTATAATATTTTATGATAACATGGATTTGCTCTGACATCTATCATATTTTGAGCTCTAAAATGCAAAATTGAATCAAGCTCATCACTTAATCCGAGGAAAGAATATTCACAAAGCTTTTTAGAAAGATTCTCTTCACACATTGCATCAACCAATTTGTATAATGAATCGCATTTCCTATAATAATTAATGAATTATTTTAGAATTATAAAATTCTACTTGTCATATGATTGAAATTGTAAGAGAGTTAAATATGCATTGTCATACATCTTTGCAGCCATATATGTCTGAAACATTTTACAATAAAGATCTTCTTTTTCTGTAGAATTCAACTTTTTTTATAAATAAAATAACATACAGAAAATATGAAAACATACCTTTTCTAAACCTACTTTTCTAGCTTCTTCATAAAATTCAGCAGAATAAAAAAATAACGCTTCTTGATAATAGGTATCAGCTACGTGTATAAAATATAGATATAAATCATTAAAAGTGAATGAAAATCCAAAATCTTTTAAAATATTTAACATAGTATCACTTATTTGAGTCATAGATGAACCTAAAATAAATAAATATAATATATCTACCAAACTAATAATCATACATATACCAAGAGAAGCTCTTCTAAAAAGTACAGAAGATTTTTCTAGTTTCCCACAGCTTAAAAATATTCTTGCTTTTAAATAAATACCAAGAGGTATAAACGATATCCAAGAGACTACTTCCATAGCTTCTAATAAGTATTTAAATTGAAATAATAATGCAGAAATACAAAAAGACATTTCATAACCATCCTTAAATACACCTAAAATAAGAGAAGATGAATTATTATTTGGGTCTGTTATATCATTATTTTTTAATTCTTTAAATAAACTAAATTCACGCAAAAAAAGTCGAAGTGTTGATTCAAGTCCAAAAAGTCTTTGAATATTTCTTTTATTAAGAACCTTTGCATCATAATTCCTGTTTTTTATTGTATCTAATACAAGCATTTCATTAGTCTTATTTAAAAGATGAGAACAACATTCTCGAATACAACAACATTCTCTGAATTCGGAAAGATAGTTATCAAACAATTGATAGAAGCCTGTCAATTTTTGCACATTATCATTATAACATCCAACAAAAACCAATACTAATAGCATTCTTAATAAAATGTCATAATATATATAAACTACTTGATAAATCGACGAAGTTGTTATATTTAGACTTAATGCTGATTTATTCTTCATATAAAAACCCAATTGAAAACATTTATCATTAATTAAACATCGAAGCAATATGGTCATTGCAAATATAGGATCCGAAATATCATTAAAAATTAAATTAATATCATCTATTTTAGATGTCTCTATATGTTGGCAAAATATTCTTTCTGAGAGAATCCAAATTCTATCACCAATAGAAAACGAATGTTTCTGTCTAATCTCTTCTTCTAATACTTGTTTAACAAACAAGATTTGCATATCAGAAAAATCATCTAAAAACTTATTACTAATAAGAAGAAGCTGTGCTATATCAAAACGTGTTGTATCATTTCCAATATAAGAATATATTGGATCACCTTTTGAACTGCACCATTTTTGAAACCTAGGATCATCTCTTCGCTTATTTAAAGAATGATAATAAATAACTTCAGAAGAAGTACAATTGTTTATCACACCAATAGCATTTGCTTTCACAATATAAATAAGATTTGTTTCTGAATCGCAAATAAAGTCAAGGGGTTCAGAACCCAATTCTTCAAGTTCAGTACACAACCGTAGAAATCGAATCCATTCAGCATTAAGTTCCTGTCTATGCTTATCAAAAAGCAATAACCCATTATAGGGATCACGTTGAAGAGTAACAATAGTATTAATTTCTTTATAGATAACTTCTTTCATTTCTTGTAAACAATTAAAGGTTACATCTATGCCACTATTATTTGCGTAATCATATAGATGATTCTTATATTTATATATTTCTAGTGAAGTCTTTATAGTTACAGAAGAAAACTGTCCTGGTATTGAAATTTGCCGATACCAATATTCAGATACATCATAGGGACTTGTATCAAAAGTAACAGCAGGAGATATTTTTTTTGATAAAAATCTATACATAGGAATTAAAGTATTCCATTCATCGCTTGAAAAAGATGGATTAAATGGATCAATTGCTATAAATTGAACAATAGAACTTGTATTGCTTTTCCATAAAACCCAAATAATCATTCCTGATTTTATATTATAATCTTTTGAATCAGTCTCATTTTTAAGAAAATTGTTGGAAAGATGGAATTTTAAAACTACCCATACAGAATTATTTGTTGGAGGACGTAAACGCATGTATAAATGAACAAATGAATTCAAATTAACTAAACCAGAAAATGACATCTCATAATGAGTTGCACCCCACAAAACAAACCCCGTCTCTATTATAGATGAAAATGTTAATAAGTAAAATTTATATCCCGGAAATGTAGGTTTTTCTAAAATTGAAATCAAACATCTTGGGTGTGGATCAAATATTTTTTGATCATTCCAAACATTATATGTCTTTAAAAGAATACCATTATCTATAGACCATACTTTTAATTTTCCATCCAAACTGATAGTAAAAAGAAGCGAATAAGTAATAGATACCTCCATTGAAATAATCAAATTTGAAGACAGACGATCATTTTTAGATATTCCCCATAAAAACATCCCTTTAAGAGATGAAAAATAGCTTCCATCACTAAAGGGAATCTCTGAATATTCATCTAAATAGATAATTATCAGCAAATTTTGAAATAAATAATAATAATATATACTTTGATCATTTTTTTCAAACATCAAAAGACCACCATCTTTAAGAGAAAAAATAACCTTTTCAGGAGTAATAGATATAAAAAAATGAGGTGCACGTATATCAAAATAGCATGATCGATATACATGGCACCAATTAATCATATTATTTGAAAACATTTCTTGTCGAAAAAAATGTTCTGATGTAAAACGGAGAGTATAAAAAAGGTTTACTTTTGTCAAAACATGAATTGTAAATTCATCTTTCTCGTTATTATCTATTAAGACAACACAATATGGCTTAATTTCCGATGGAAAAGATATATATATATTTATTCCCGAAAAAACTCCCAAATTGCTTATTTCAACAGGTATAAGTTCAAGAATATTTCCATATACAACTCTCCATAGAATTTTCCTTACATATCTGCCATTTTTTCTTAGAAATAATGAACTTTGCGATGCTAAAAAAGCTTTCGAATAGTAACTTTCCGGATCTACCGGCATATCTAACTGCTCATCCTCATCTTCATCAATCCTTAAGACATTTAGATAGACGCATTGATTCTGTATTAACTGGTCTACCGATAAGCTTGTCTCTTTAAGCCAATTCTCAGATTTCATACTTAATGGTACGTTGATGTTCCTGACGTGTTGCTAAGCTGCGTTGCTATAACATTAAAAAATATAAAGTTGCCAGAAAAATAGATAAGAAGCACTATTTCAATGACACTTTTACCTGACAAAGAGAAATAATGTATGAAGTAAAGGTATTTATGGGGTTTTTGTAAATAATCCAATAAATGATTTTAAGAATTTCATTAGATCGAATAAAAAGTTAAAAATATAAAAATTGTTATTGATTTATGTTTTATTTGTATTTCTAATCGTTTAAAAGAGTTGCATATTAGTTTAAAGTATTGATTTGAAATTATGTATATTTGTTCTATAAATTATATATCAGAATTTTAAATGTACACATGCCAAAATATTCAAAAGTGAAAATAATATTTATCTCTAATAGATCTAAGTATCAACAGGATCATCAACTCCTCCATTAGTAATTGCAAATACAGCGTCTGCTTCGGCCAAACAAGGAGAATCATAAATCTTACAAATACGTTGTTCTCCTCTTCCTTTTCGTAAAGATAATCTTCAAAAATTAATTAAATTTGGTGTCCAAAATATGAATTACCTAGTTGTTGATGAATGTGCAATAATGTTCTAATAAAAGAATTAAGTCTCTAATTTACTTAAAAACAATCTTTCATACCCCTCCTATTGGCTTTTTGGGATCAGGATTAAACATTGAAGCATTGCCATCCACTTGAGCAACAACTTGATTTGTAATAACGACAGCAATACCATACTAAAAACAAATTTAAATCAGATTGTTTTATTCAAAGATTTAATATTTTTACCTCATCTGCAAGACGCTGAAGTGTTCTCAAAAATTTTGCAAGATGCATTTGACGAGCAGACAATTCTCCTCGACCAGCAAAATCCGTACGATATAAAGATGTAGCACTATCTACAATAAGAAGTGAAAACCTATGGAAAATTAAACATTTCTTTTAAATAAAATCATATATAACCTAGATTCAGCCATCATGTTAGCTGCTTGTCCAAGAAGCTGCAATTGGTGATCTGCATTATACGCCCTAGCATAAGCAACATTGTCTAAAACTTCTTCACCATTAAGACCATATCGATCAGCAACAGCTAAAAGTCGTGTAGGTCTAAAGGTTCCCTCTGTATCAATATATAAACATTTTCCCTCGCCACCTCCCATGTCAATAGGAAGCTAATAATCACAAATTACATCATTTTTTTCCCTTAAATCCTTACTCACTTGACATGTTACTGCCAATGTATGACATATTTGACTTTTCCCCGTCCGAAACTCTCCAAATATCTCTGTAATAGATCCTGTTTCAATACCCCCAGCAAGAAGAGTATCTAACTGCTTAGATCCTGTTGTTATTGAAATTAATTCACATCTTCTTTGATGAAATTCTGTCGCTGTAGTAAATCCCATAGGAACCAATTTAGATGCTAAAAACCATTAAATACATCATGAAACCCCTGCTCCACAAAATAAATAATACCCTCTGAAATCAATTTATCTGCTTTTGCCTCTGATATACCTTTTATCAACAAAATTGCTCGTTTAGGCCTTTCATTCTTAAAATATCTTCATTTTAAATCCTAAAAAAACTCACGTATACGCAATTGCTTCAACTGTATTGTATCCCGCTTCAATAATCTTCTTAATATCTGATGCTGAAATACCATTGCCCTAAACATAGTTAATATCATATTCTTTCATTCAATATTCTTACTTCGAGCTTAGACAACGGAGTAGGACCACATATTATATCTTCCTCATTCATATCTTGTGCTGTCTCTTCTGCTAACTCTTCATCTAATCCCATCTTTATAATATTCAAACGCGTGTTTCTCGTTCTCTAAGTCCGTTCATAATATAATAGTCTGTCCCCTAGAGTCACGTGACTCCAATATTGAGATTTGATAGACACTTATAAAAGAATTATAAAGCATGCATGATTGTCTTTAGAAGAGAACAGTTCTTTGAAATATGATCTATTTTTTTTTTAGGTAACTTTTTAATATTTGTTTGTTTTATAAAGTCATCTAAAAAATGTAAAAGATGAGCATTTTTTGGTAGATGATAAATCCATTGTTTTTGTTTTAGAAGATCAAAAAAAAGATTAAAGATCCCAGTTTTTTCTAAGGTAGATTTTGAACCGAAAAAAATAAGTTTAAGTTTTGCTCTTGTAAATGCTACATTTAATCTTCTCCAATCCCTTAAAAGTTCACCTATCTTTTGAAATAATTAGTTAGAAAGAAAAAGTAAAGAGAGGACCTCATTTTTATCATTTGATCTTACAAATGAAATAATAATACAATTTTTATCTCGACCTTGAAATCTATCAGCAGTATCGGTTTCTATTTTTTCAAAATGTCTAAAATGATGTTGAATTAATTTAATTTGAGACCTATATACAGACAAAACAGCAATATCTGATTCTGATATTCCTTGATTCAAAAGACAAATGATAACCTTTAAAATAATTAATTTTAATTCATGTTTTATTAAACATTACTTGTTTTAAAAGCTGAACTTCAACTTCATTTTGTATTCTATCACCTTTTCTAGATTCAGGTGCTGGAACATAATCAGTATTTGCGAATACTACTGAAAGTCTTAACTATATTTAACTTTTTATCTTTTTTTAAAAATAAAGAGTATTACCTAGGTTCTAATATTTTTTTAATCCAACATTCATTAATGTTACAAGCAAATTCATTCCCTTCTTTTAAATGTAATGCATCTAACATCTGAAAATCACCACAATCAAGTAATTTATATGCAATTTTTTCATCTCCACATTTTAATTTTCCGTCGTATATTAATGTATTAGAAAGAAGCATAATATCCTTATTCATTCTATATTGATATTCAAGATTTACAATAGCAGATGGATTTGTATCCAAAAGGTGTTTAAAAAGACTCGTTTCTATGTCCTGATTTGCCACATCAATGCTCCGTACCTTAATTAAATTTAATAAAAAAGATAATCATTTATAATATAATTACCAAAGGTGGCAATTGGTAATGATCACCAACAAGAACAAATTTTTTTGAAAAACGTAAAGGGCCAATACATATAGGCAAGACTATCTGAGATGCTTCATCAATAATACAATAATCAAATGTTCTTCTAGAAAAAATTGAACTAACAATTATATCATATTTGGAAAAATCATGCTATAACTTACTGTGTAATACCAAGACATGTAGTAGCGACAATAGATGGTCTAATATACTTTAATTGGAATGATTCAGAATCATTAACAACATATTCCTCAGTAATGATCTTTTTTCGGAGATCCGGATGTATCTTTTTATATTAGAAGGAACACTATAATATATGAAATTTAATACTCGTTCAATTGAACCCAATCTTAAAACATTTTCTTTTTTAATATTTAATTTTAATAAAATATTATCAATAGCAGAATGTGTATAAGAAGCTAACAAGATAGTGTTATTATTCGCAATTAAAATTTGAATTAAATATGTTATAGTTGTGGTTTTTCCTGTTCCTGGCATACCTAAAATTAAAGTATAATCCAAAGCTAAAAAGTTTTAAATAAAATAATGTTAAAAACTTAAACCTTTTGTACCTGTCATCACTTTTAAAATTGCCTTTTTTTGATCATTATTTAACTTTTCGTACTCGGGTATTTTAAAAAAATCAGTTAATATTGAATTAAATTTAGGAGGATATAAGTTTATAATCAATTCTCTTCTGCGTTTTTCTTGTTCTAAATATAACAATTTTGTTAAGTTATCTCTTGCCAATGATATTCCACTTTTAAATTCATCTTTATCAATACGATATAGTATATTTTTATCATCTAGTTTATTAAAATCATTTTTAAAAACTTTGAGCATAGAGCTTTTAGGTATTTGAGTATACTGAACATCGTGATCACTTAAAATACTTGTTGGACTATACAATTGCTGATTTAGTGAAATAGTAATAAATTTTGGTTCTATATTAATAACAGTTCCGTATGCAAGAGCATAATGACCATTTTCATCTGAAACAATAATAAAATCATTATAACTTATTTCTGAATTAAGTAAAGAATCATCATTATTGGATGAAGAACATTTCTCTAACGTATATACATAATGATCAATATATCCTAAAATTTCTTCTTCAGAAATAGAATGAATTTTTTTAATTTTAAGATTACTTAAACACCTTCGAAAGTTATTTCGTAGAAAAAAGAACATTTTCATGTACCTTCCATGCTTCTCTCTCTCTTTACTAGTCATAGTCCATAATTCCTTTCTAAAACGAAATATCTCGTTTTCTTCTTTTGATAAGATAAAATCCCAATATTGAAAAAAATAACTATCTTTTGATGTTATACTATTTGTTTCATCATCAAAGTATTGCCCTAAACCGCTTGTTTCAGCTGTTCCTAATTCGATAGCCTAATATAAATTGGATATATATATATATAATACCTAATCTACCTTATGAAAAACAAAACAAGGTTTACGCATAGGACATTTTTTGCAAACAAACATGTTTTTAAGCATAGACGGCAATTCTTGATTATTCTTAAGATATTTTGCAATGTTATTTCTGGTAATAATAAGTCCACGAATTTCATCATGAACAGGAAAAACTTGAATGGTTTCTCCTTTTTCCAAATAAAAAAGCAATCCAAATTCAACATTTTTACCTAAAATATTAACAATATAAAATGCATACTACTTAATTTACCATAATATTCAGATAATAAAAGTGTATAAAGAATTGTTTGAGCCCGATGCTGCATTACATATATATTATTTCCTGTTTTTAATTCAAAAGGTGCTATCGAATATTGTAAATCAATGTCTGATTTGACAGCCAATTGAACTGTAACATCAATATATCCTTTTAATCCATATTTTGGAGATAAAATATGTTCTTCAGCTCTTAGTAATTTGTTAATAGATATATGAGAAGTGTCAGATCTTCTACTCCTAAAAGATTTTATATATAAATTTTCCTAAATCCTTCATAAAATAAGAATAAAAATAAAAGAAAATATACTTCTGGAGTATTTAAAAAATATTTAGATGCCCATTTTTGTAGATTAGAAAATTTCCCAGAAATATGTTTCATTGCATTTTCTATAGTTTCTCCTACAATATCCAAATGTTCCAGATTATCTAATACTAATTGTTTTGTTTTTTCTTTTAAAAAAGATAAACTAAAATTATCATTTTCAAGACACAATTGAAAAAGACGATGCAATATTTTTCCATAAATTTGACTTTTTGATATACTATCTGTAATTTTTACCCTTTCCTGAAGGATTATTCTCCTGATGCATGAATAAGAAGTAGCAACAGATGTACATGATACTAAAAAGTCTGGATTTAAAATCACAAGAAAATGAGAATTATCTACAATACAAATACCATTCTCATCATATTCTCCATGAAGATATAAATAATCACCTATTTCAATTGGCGTAAAAAACCAATCTTGTCTTAATAAAATTGTTTGTTTTTCTTGACTTAAAACAACCTAATTTATTAAAATATAAAAAAAAAGCAAAAAAAATATATAACCTTTTGTAACCCTTTATATCCATTAGAATCAATCCATGGTTCTTCTTTTATGTTGTAAACCTTATAATTTAAGAATGAATGATTCTATAAAAATTATTAGAAAAAATATCAACATCTCAAACAAATGCTACTTTACCTTCTTCTCATCATTACATGCATCATATTCTTTCAAAGACATATTCTTAGAATAATAATCAGATACCATCTCATTTTTAACATTTGAAGCAAAAATTTCATTTTTATTCTTTTCAAAAATATATTGTTCCTCTGGAACATCCAATTCAACACTTTTTGCTTTAACTTCCTCTATATCAACCTCTTTGCATGTATCTAGCGCAGACAAAACAGCCTCTATCTCTTCATCTAACATATCATCTGTAAAAGAATCGTCCAATATATCATCTGAGGAAGATGTTTGTACAGGATCTGCTTCCAAAGAAAAATTTTCACTTAATTTGTTCACTTCATTTCTTTCAGATGATTTTTCATTATTTTTTTCTGTATAATTCTTTAAAAAATCAATATTTACTTGATTTGCCTCTAAACTCAATTCTTCATGTTTTCTGCCTATTTCTTCAGACTTTTCAATCAACGGATTATCAAATACAACAATTCTTTCCATTTCCTTTGTATTTTCTTTTATATTTCTGTCAAAACACTTAGAAATTTCTTCTATTTCATCAGATAAAGTTTCTGAAAATTCATCAAATGCTTCTTCCTTTTGAAACAACATCTGTTCTTCCATAAAAAATTCTTCATTGTCTTTCTCAATTTCCGTATGCATTTTCATTTCCATTGCCTGCTTAGGCAGCTGCATATCTTCTGAAGGTAGAGATACACTTGTTTTTTGTGTATGTAACCTCTTCCATGGCTCAGGAAGAAAGGTTTTTAATTGATTAACCAAATACTCCATAGAATGACTAGTTTCAGAGGCAAATAGCTCATTACTACTCTCTAGACTTCTTATTGTTCTCTTTCTTCGAGTCGTAGGTATTTTTTGAGGTTCAAAAAAGGAAGAAACCTTTTCATCAAGCGGTTTTAAGGATACATCTTCTACTTTTCCATCTATACTATCTGTTGACGAAGTTCCATATCGTTTCCAAAGATCAATAGTTGGATCTAATCCTTCATTATGCTAAATCCATTATTCGGTTAATTTCAGTGATAAAAAACCATTGAAAAGCAAAAAAACGTATATTATACCTTCTCCTCGTCCTTATCTGTCTTAAACAGTGATAAAATTTCCCCAAACGGCCCTTTTTATGTCATTCTTTTCTTTTTTTATGAAAAAACTTTATTTACTTGTTTTACACGGAGATTCTTTTATTGGACTCATTTTCCATGATACCTTCTGTTCCGGAGATAAAGTCTTTTCTAATATCTCTGAAGGACCTTCTAAAACCCCTCCAATTCTTCCCAATTCTTCTTGAGTTCCCCCTTCATTTTTATTTGCTTTCTCATCAGCCATTCTAATTTCTTCCCTCGTAGTTTCAAGCTATTCAAAATCCTTTGACAATGAGATTTTCTGAGATTTGATACCTTGTATAGTTCGCCATCAAAGAAGACAAGAAGAAATTGAAGGGTCTAAATAAAAGGGCAGAATGATCAAGACAAAAAAATACAGAAATGAAGAGAAATGAGAAAATGGAAAGACAATATAGAAAGAAATGTATGTAAAAATATAATTTCAATATTAAAAATATCTATTAATTGAATTAGTGATTATAGAATGTACTTGATCTACAAGGAAAAGATCTCAAGAAAGATACGATAAATCGCCTAATGTCTAATCGCTTTTTTTATTCTTAAGGAGTACATCCTTTTAAGCCCTCTAAATTGTAAATAATTGCACGCACCTTCAGAAACTCAAGAAATATTTTATTTATCCAAATCATTATAAGAATATACTAGTATAAAAAAATAGATATGTCTGTAAAACATTTAACTATAGGGATACCTCTTCTTCGTCAAACTCCTGATGTATTTCACTTAGTTCATGATTATCATAATCGAAAGAAATAGTGTTCAATCGCACATTTGCTTCAAGATCATAATGTTTTTTAACCCAATCGCGAACAAATAAACTAGCTTTCATAAATTTTTTGCTGGCATATTTTTTAAAAAATGCTTCGTGCTTTATAACTGATCGTGAAAGATAATCCAGCATCATTTTAGAACATGGAACAAGATCTGATTCTTTATAGCCCGAATAATGTATTAAATTAGCATTCTGTTTAAGATATTAATGAAAAAAAAAAAGAAAAATTGATTTTTACCCAATTGCCACCAGTGACCATAATTCTAGCCAAATAAATGCCTGAAGCTGCAATATTAGATGGTACAAAAGGCAAAAATCTGTGATCAAGAAGACTAATCTCCATAAGATACTTTGCTACTGTACGTGTCTGAATATCATAATTATCTGCCTTTGATACTCTTCTCAGAAAATTAATGGGATTTGGATATGACATATCATATCCAAGAACCTGTAAGACATATTGTTCTGCTTTTAGAATTTCCTCATTTGTGTATCCACCGTCTGCCATATACATAAAATTTTGTATAGATGGACACATAACTTCTTCATATTTTGCCGCAATAAAAAGCGCAGTAATTCCTACCAGTTGAAGCTTAGGAAGGGAACATACTCGTAAAGATAAAAACCGATCGATAATATTAACAGAAAGAAATAATGTTTCTGGAAGAAGACGAAACTTCGCATGAACCTCTATTAACCAATCTACTAAGATTCCTCGCATTTTCCACTGAAGTTCTTTCTGTCGATCCATGTAATCCGGCAAAGGAAGTGTTAATACCTAATTTCAAGTATTAATCGCTTCTTTAAAGAACAATTCGTCTCCACCTCTAATTCTCTCATATAACTCATAATTTCTTCAACATATTCCGAGACCATCAACGGATCATGAGCATCATCTGCATCCAAATCATCCCAATCCTGTGATGGAGGATGTTCTTGCGCTGATGTATTTAAAAGGCCATCTGTTCTCACTTTTTTACTTGCTTGTGTTTGTTCCACTTCGACCACCAATTTTTGCTCTGTCAGTACCTTTGATGTCCTCCTTTTCCGTGTGGTTTCTTCGCCATGCAAATCTACTGTAGGTACTGTATGAACAGATTCTTTAGTTTGATGAGTTTGCACTGCAGATTTAGTCACCACACGTGTTTTTGTACTTAACGGTTGTGCTTTTGTCTTTGCTGCCTGGTTTTCCTTATTATGAACATTGCTTACATCGCCTAAAGCTGCGCGTTTTCGCGTTGCTGCTGTCCATGGCTTTGTTAACCCATCCAAAGCTTGTGTTGATACTTGTTTCACCCGTGATATTTGCCCATGCAATTTGTTTTCATCATTGATACTGAACGATGCTGTTTGACGCGTTACACGCCTCTGCCGCTTATTAACAATCTTTCTATATAAAAATATCCTTCTCTACCGCTGCGTTCATTGTTTTGTCGCGATTAACCGTGTAATTGTCAAAAAAACCCTTTTCAAGTGCAATATTCTACCATATTTGTTAATATACACTCTTCCAATCCCTCAAAATACTCTTTTCCCGTCTTAATTGCTTTCAACAAGGCCAATGAAGACCTTTTGACTCCTTAAAATACTCAATACAATCTGTTTAAAAATAGCTTAAAAAAGTGCCTATGTGTTTATAATTAAACTCCACCCAAATACCGCGTGTATAAAAGCTCAAGATGGTCTTTTAAGGCTCCTTTTCTACCTCTAAAATGCTCAAATCAATGCCTTTTATTCAGCAAGGTTTGACGATCGAAAGTAATGCAACATTCTTGCAAGGAAAAAAATAAACATTTAATTACCATGGCAACCAGTATAAGTTAGATAAACTATAATAAATTAATAAAAGTTATAATATATAATAAGTGAAATATAAAGACCTGATATATTGATGTATAGAGAGAAAAATATAGAAAGTTGTTTGTGTGTTATTTTTTAGAAGATTTTATATGAAATGACATTGAAGTATATATTGAAAGATTTTTTTGAAATACTTAAGATATTTTTAAAATGTTTATACTATGTCTTCTTTCTTTCAAACCATGCTTCTCTTGCAAGATTTCCTGATATAGTTCCTTTTTCTAAAAGCAAATCATGAAATTTAGTACGGCAAAGTGCTTCAGGCTGACGTATATCTATTGCTACATCGACCCATCGAAATTGTCTTGTAACTGCACTATTAATAAGTCGTAAATATTGAACAGTAGTCCAATGATGAATTTTGGAAGCAGGTCTTTGAAATTTGAGATAACGATATTTTGTTTTACAAGATGCAGGAGTACGTCCAGGAACTAACTCAGCTACTGCTTTCCAAATCTGATAGGAAAGATTGGATGAACGGACAAATTCTACAGCCTTTACAAGTCTTTCTATATCTTCTGGTGTCCATAATCTCCTTTTAAAACCAATTGTATTATTACGTAACCATGCTTTTCTAAGTTGTATAGGTTTAATATTAGGAAAACGATCTTTTGAAAGTTTTGTCCATGATATTTTCCCATTTTCCATGTAATATAGACCTGTAGACAATGCATGATCTATATTATCAAGAATATAGGGGGAATATCGAAGATTGCTTTTGAAATGATTTCTTCTATTTTCCCGAAAATAAATTTCAATCTGCTCAGGTGTCCGACCTGGAACTAACATTGATATTTTTTTCCAATGACTTCCATATTTCTTATGTGCTTCTTCAATAATTTCTTTCTCTGATGAAGTCCATGGACCTTTAATAATCTCTCGATTTAATGAACGTTTCCATTTTAAATAACATTGTGCTGCTGTTTTACCAATCCGAGATGATATTTCACTCCATATAGAATCATTCCTTGATATAAAACCACTCAACCCCTTATTAAGTCTATATACTTGTAAAGAATCCTGCAATTTCGATACTTGAGGAGGAGTCCAAAACTTCATACTTGAATATTTAGGATAAAGATTAACCGAATTTTTTTTCTCATCAATCCTTTCCCATTCGTCTCTACAACTATTCGCATCATGTCCAGTAATACCTTCTGCTACTTTTTCCCAATTTTTTCCTAAAATTAACACACGACGACATAAAACTGATTGATCATCCAAAGACCACTATTTTATACTTTAGTTAACCATAATATTATATTAGAAAATTAGATAAAACCCCTCTAGAGTCAGAAATATAATTTCTACCTCTTTTAAATAAATTATTTAACTCAAAACCTCTATTCAAGAAAAATAACTTTTTATTTACTGAAAAAACTGAAAATACATAAAACCTTTCTTTCAACAGCTTTAATACCTATTCTATATAAGAATAACCCTTATTTTTATTATAATTCATCCTACTGTATGAGAAAAAAATAATTTTGTTTTAAATCAATATAGAGATGTCTATGTAAGTCTACGATTTCTCTTAGGTAATATTTAAGAGATTATCAGATAAGATTATTTTTATCTTATCTATATTTTTTGAAAAAAATATGTTTAATCCTAATTCTACAGCTGTATTTAAAGATCAGGGCGTAGATACAGGGTTAGGTTATGTTAGTGTAATTTAGTTGTATTTTAGCTATATTTTTAATTTATGTACATTTTTTTCTAAATTAAAGACTTTTGTTATTTATAGTTGCTAAAATCAGTTACTTATTTCATGAGTTTAAAGGATTATGTGATTTTATTTGCACAGTCATTTGAAGATTTTCGTTTTCAAGAACTAGAATCTCTTGCTATTCTTGAAGGAATAAAAGCAGATTTCTCCAATCATCATAAACATGTAAGTTAATGTACATAACATTTAAGTATATCCAGAAAAAAGAAATTATTTGATATTAAATATAAATATAAAATGAATAAATAAATATATAGATCTTTTAATGATATTCTTTCTAGAACCTTACCTATCTTCTAGACTCCATATCTTATTGTTCGTTTGGAAAATGATACACAAGCCAAAAAACTGATTCGCAGATCCATTTGTTGTAGGTCTGTTTTTTTAGGGATAAAGGTTATTTTTTTAATTTATATAAGAGCTATTTATTCACTCTGGGCCTGTGCTAAGTCATATAATGATCTTCATTTTATACTTCGACAATCTGGTCCAGCTTTAGCAGTTTAATGAGTCACCGTTTAAGGCTTTACTGACATTAAAAAGGAGCCGTTTCGTCATGCTTCATTTAAATTTGTTGTGGAAAGCTTTAATAAATCTCATTCAATTGAACATCAAATTGCACTTATTAATAGTTTTTCTTATTTGGCTTTAGAGGGGCCAGTTTTTATGAATAATCCGGAAGAAATTTATGCAATATTAGAGGAATGGACAGTTGATTCATTAAAATATGTTTTTATGGGTCGACAAGTATGTTAAAAAGAAAATGAATATAAAATATTATTAAATGTATCTATTGAATTTAAACTAATTGATTCAAGATAGCCAAAAGTAGTCGGCATGCTGTTAATTGGTTCAATCTAAAAAAAAGGCGATATATTGGGAACACATCTATGGATGCAGAGCTTTCTTTAATTATTGCAAATCAAGCACTTGTAACTTTATTTATATTTTTATTATATATATTAAAACGTTTTAAAGGCAGAAAAAGGAAAACTTGTCTATGATCCATTTGTTGGAACCGGTAGTATTCTTCTTGCATGTGCTTATTATGAAGCAATGATAATGGGTATATTATCCATGATTACCTTCTTTTATATATATCTGATACTATTTTAGGTACAGATATTGATGGGCGACTTTTGCGTGGCCAAAATGGTCGATCAATTCATAGTAATCTTGAGCAATATGGCTTAACTTCAAAATTCCTTGATATTTTTACAATGGATTTTCTTCATCCTGCTATACGTGATAGTCTTCTATTAGATATCATTATTTGTGATCGTAAGCTTTTATCTTTTTAATTAGATATATCAGTTCTGATGAATCTTAAATAGCCCCGTATGTAGTAAAAAAAGATTGAAACATTTACTTATGGATGAAGATATGGTCTACGTGCAAGTCCAAAAACTCTAAGGAAAAATGTTAAAAATACATCTCCTCCAAAAGATGCATCAGGCTGTTATTTTCATTTGTATTAATAAGTTTAATATTATTTGGTATTGAATATTATAGAAAAAAGGATTACATTCCGCCGACAGAACCTTATTCATTTGATGAATTGATTGCAAAACTTATGACATTTGCATCAGATCATCTTTTAACGGAAGGAAGACTTGTTTTTTGGATGCCTAGTATGGAAGAAAAACCAGAAGCCAGTGTTCCACAGCATCCTAATCTTTTATTGATTGCAAATAGTAAACAATGTTTTGGAAAATGTCATTTATCATTTGTTATTAAATAATATATTGATATCTTTAATAGGGTCCAGGAAACTTTTGACATATGTACGAAAAGACAGAACAGTTTTTAATCAAAATGTTACTCCAGAAATAATTGAAAATAAGTTTCGTGAGAAAGTTTTACATTTCTATGTAATTGTTTTTGTATTTATTGTTTATAGTATTTTACATCTAAAAACAAATAAATCTAGACTATTTTGTTTTGGAAAACAAGATTGAAATTAGTATTTTACAGATGCTTCATAGATATGAATAAAATTCCCTACTTTCTGAAAATAAAGAGAAATTAATTTCAACAATTCTACATCTTGATAACAATGAGGTAATACTGCACAAAAAAGAGGGAATAGCTGTACTATTAAACTATCTGAACAATAAAATTTATCAATATTATCATCTATAAATAAATGAATCTAAAAAAAAAAGATAAAATGAAAATTACCCGAAATATCTGGAAAATCAAAAAGATCTGAATAAAATTCTCTGTTTACAAGATTATTGAGTATAAAAATAATTTCAGTATGTTCAATCCTTTTTATTTATTAATATATTATGAAGTTAAATAATTCACTTACCTAGATATTGGTATGCATCCTCTCATCGACTGATTTAATATAAATTGTTGAAGAACCATTGCACAGCGTTTTAAGAGATATGTCCCTGTTATCATTGCTAGACACTTTTTATTTGAAAATTGATCTAAAATTATTTAATAAAAATATAAAATTAAAAAAATATTACTTTTCGATTTTAAAGAACATAGTTCAAATAAATCATTTAAACATATAAAACCCAATTTTTCTCTATAGGGCACAATTTTTTGAAATTTATAGTTTTTTATTTCTAAGTTTGGAATTTTTGTAATAGATGATAAATGATCAAATATCAAACTCTGTTCAGGACAATTATAGACAAAAGATGACTTAGAAATGATTTCAGCTATATTTCGTGATATTTCTATGTTGTTTGTTATTAAAGGAAATATTACAGCCGTTAATTTTGTATATGTTGAAATGTCAAAATCTTCATCTGATTCTTTAAAAAATATTGAATTATTGCCGCTACTAAGAAAATTCAATATTATTTATAATGAAAATCAAGCTTACTAATCAAACAAAAGTGTTCCGTGTAAGCAATCAGTAATTGCTTCCCATAACTCTATATTAGAATCTGGAATAATCATTTCTGAATCGCATTTTTCCAAAATAGAAAGCATTTTTAACGTAGCAAATTTCCAAAAAAGTTCTCCATTACCGATACGAGATGTTAAAGGACATTTATGTTTAAGTTTTATAGGGACAGATAATGCCTGTATACCTTAATACTATTTTTTTTTTAAAAAAAATTACCTTAATCATTTCGAAAAATGCATTTTCTTTATATATTAATGTATTTTCAGAATATTTAGAAAAATATTCCTCCATTCTTTCAAAAGATGTTTTAGAAATAGCAATATATGTAGGAAATATTTTATCTATTTTTGACAAATTTTGGATAGTAGCTGTACTTTCCGATAAATCCTTAAATGCTAGAGTGCTAATTTTTGCAAGGAGTTTCAAAGATAAAACACATGTTTGTTCATTATGATCTTTTAAAAGATCAATTACTTCCAATATACTAGATTGAAGAGGAGTCATATAGTCAACATCAAGATAATAAACGGGACTTCGTGTATATATCAAAGCATCAAATATAGATGTAATTAATTTATTGATCACAGATATCTCGTTTTTGGAAACTATAAATTTATATAAAGAACGTGAAAATTTGACAAATGTATCAAGTGATTCTTGAGATAATTTTTGATTTTTAAACAAGTTATTAGGCGTTATTGAAACTGTATTAGAAAATATTTCCCAAACAGACCATACTTTTTTATATAGATCATCATAATTTGAACCTAATTTATCGTATTCCATTCTATCCAAAATATTGTCAATTGCTTTACAACAGTTCATAAAAACATCGTTAGAATTCAATTCAATAGAATGTGTAAAAAAATCTAATAATTTTTCCCAAATCTCAAGAAATATTTCAAGAGAAAGTAAAGAATTCAAATTACGAGAAAAAAGTATCACTAAACCCGATATTACCAAAACCAATGAATCTTCAAAAGATCTATTATTTGTATTATTTAAAAATTCATAACATTCATTATTGTTAATATTTTTTAAAATGTCTTTCTTAAACAGAAAAAAAATACGATATATAATTACCCGAAAACAACATTTCCATAGATTACTTTTTATATTTTCCCCGTGAATTTCAAAATTTCTAAATATTGTTTGTATTGCGCCATTACGCACTTCAAACCTGTCATCCAATATTACTTCTATTAAACGAAATAATAAAACTATCCATAATAAATCTTGAACAGAAATATCGTCTTCTAGTGGACATAAAAAATTCAGTTCATTACTACTATCAAATGTTTGAATTGATTTTTGAAACGACTTTTTTAATCTAAGATTATCAGATATATTCCAAAATAACCCAATAGCTGCTAAAGAAATATTTAAATCGTCTTTTTGAAGACAAAATTTCGTAAGAATATTTATTAAAGTTAAAAAATGTTTTGAGGAAAGTTCTGATAAAAAATCTGTACATATTAATTGTAAAGAAAAAAATGCATCTTTAACAATTTTTGGTATTTTTAATGAACTTCTAAGTTCCTTTTTTCTGAAAAGCAAGATATCTGAATGATCCTGTTTAAAAGAAGCAAAAGATGGTAATTCATTTTCAAATATTGAATTAATTATTTCAAAGACAATATCCCAACTTTCGGAAATTAAATGACCCAATGAATTTAAAAGTAAATTTAAAGTATCAAGTGCCATACTTATTATTTCTAATTCGATAGTACGATCGTTGGGATATAATTGAACATTGATGTCTCCCATGATATTTTTCATAGAAAGAAAATTTATGATAGACAATATTTTTCTTAAAGCTTTGTCACTATTTTCAAGATTTTTCCAAGAATGAGATATAATTACTGTTTTGGTAATATCAAGAAATATTTTAGTAGCCTGTTTTCTAATCAAATTATCCACTTTCCGCGAATGAATAAAAGAATATAAGTATGATATGACTATATCCCAACCATTTTCTTCTGATGTTCCAAAAAATAATCGTTCAATATTAATTTTGCATATTAAATTAATTTTATGAAAAGTAAATGCTAGCTCGTCAGATTTGTGAAAAATAGCTCCACCTTGGTAATTATAAAAATTAGTAGTAGATACACTCTTTTTAATATCAAGGCCTTTTATTTCAGATGGTAGTTTATTTTCGAAAATTTCTGAAAACCTATTAAGTTCGCAAATAGTTTTTAACATTTCCAATAAACTATTATCTGAAAATGTTTTAGTATTTTCAAAAACTGTATTTATAAGAAGAAGTATCGAAGAAATATCAACAATAAAGTTATTTTTCTTTGGTAATGCACAAACTTCTTTTTGAATAGTATCATAAATAATATCAACGCCTAAAATATTATGGGGAAATTTTACAGGATTTTTTTTTGCCATCTCATGTATAATTAACTCAACTTTTCGTAATGTCTCAAGAACAATTGCCCAAGAATTACCAAGATTATTACCCAGATGAATTGATAACAAAAGTATTGCTTGAAGACAAATCAAATTTTTCTGAGTAAGTATCATTGTATTATCAGAATCATGTAATAAAGGAAAATTAGTAGCATTTGTTGTGCCACTTGTACAATTATTTGTATCCAATTGAGGAATATTTTGACTATCACCTGTTAAATTTGAATGCAAAACATTGAATGGTATTATGAAAACAGGTGGAAGTGAAAATTTGGAAATAGTAGTTAAAAATGCATTTCTAGAAATGTTATAACCCAGATATCCAGAAACTTGAACAAAATGTCTATAAGATCGAACAAGATTATGAAATAAATCAATTGACATGGATGCAGATAAAAATGTCGAAAATGCCTTAAATTGTAAATCTTTTTTTTTTTAAAAAATAACTTACTGCTAAAAATGCAGGCCACATATTTTCAATTATTTTTGAACAAGTAAATATTTCTTGGTTCCCTAGACAAGATTCAGACAAAATGTTAGAAATCGATTGAGATTTTTCTAATTATCTTAATTATTTTTTTAAAATACAATTGATTTATTTCTACCTTTGAAATCTCCTAATTTCCGAGATAAATTTCGTTTAAAAAAAGGTATAATTATTTTTGCAATACCATCTACTACTGAATTTAAACAAGTAAATACTAAATAATAAATATAAGTAGGAGGAAGTATAGGCACTTCTGATTTATCAAGTTGATCGATACAAGAAATACGGACAGATGATGCTTTTGAATCAAGACCAGGGGGACATTGATCTATAATTGTTCCTGATATAGTGCCAAACATATCAATCGCATCTCCTAAGATTTCATACATGTTATCATAAGAATCGCTACTAGATAATTGATTGCTAAAGAGAATATTTGCTCCTAAACCGATTAATCCAGGATTTTCTCCTGCTAATTTGTTAAATGAAAAGATCATTTCATATAAAATATTTTTGCGAGAAACATCTGCATCATAATATTCATAGATAGCACTTATAAGCGCATTATCAGTGCAAATACCTCTAAATATTTCCATAACTAAAATACGACGCCAATTATTATCATCTTGATCTATAAGAATATGGCAAAATAAATTGAATGCTATTTCGCCTTCTACAATAAGATTTTTAAGATGTTGGCGAAGAAGAAGATATATAATTCGTGCACTTCTTACTGTTACAGGAAAATCGCTTTTATTTGAAAAAGGACGAAGAACCAAAAACATTAGATTACGGAGTAATTTGATTTGCTTATCATGCTAAAATTTTCATTATCAACCAAATAAAAAACAACATTGATTGTTTTACTTTTTGAAAGACTTTAGGATGATTCGTCAAAATGCTTTCAATCAATTCCAATCCAAACGTTTTTGATAAATTTTGAACATTAAGCATCCTAGGTCTGTCTTCATTAATAAGAAGACAAAGATCCTCCATTAAATGATGTGCATCAAGTAACGCTTGATTAATTTCTGATTCTTTTTTAGAATGTTTAACATCAACTTCTCAAATTAAGAAAAAGTGCACCAAAAGAAAATAATATTATAACCTTCACAAACAGTTCTATCAAAAACAAGAATTACAAGCTGTCTTAGTGTAGCCGACGCTGTATTTTGAACAACCGTTGACTTATTATTCTGAAGTATAAAACAAATATTAAACGCTTCTGCTAGCAAATTCCCTGACAAATCTTCTGTATAATTCGTTAGAAACATTGGTAATACTTGAAGAATCTTTAATTGAATTTCCACCCCTAATAATGTTGCTTCACGAAATGCCTCCAATACTGATGGTAATGATAACTATAAAAATCCTTATCAATTCTTTTCTTCTTTCATATTCTTCTCACTCATACATTTGGTATTGCACTCACTGCAATCAATTTTTGTAGTGATCCAATAGCAATAGCACAACATTTTGCACTTTGTGTATTACAGCCAAGTAAAAAAGGAATTAAAAACGCTGGATTCTGACGAATTCTTTTAACTGTCGTTGCTTCATCTGTAAAGTTTTTAATTTCATTTAATGATTGTTCTGCAGCCTTAAAAATTAGTTTAAAGTTTTTATTAAAAAATAACACTTTATTTAATTTTTTAAAAAAATACACTTACCGCTTTAAGTTCCGGATGCTTGCGTTTAGTTTCTGACACAAGATGTGTCAATTCACTTGTTAAGGATGCGATCCATCGCATCGTTGTTTTCTCGTATTTTTTTCAACGGGTTCCAAGAATTAGGTGTAAAAAAATGCAAATGTAGGTTTTACTTTTATTTTTTCTTTAAAATTTATAAGGGTTTATATCTTTTTAACTTATTAATATTTTAGACCAAGAAATTTTCGTTTATTGGAAGAGCTAGAAAAAGGTGAAAAAGGATTTGGTGACGGCACGTTTTCTTATGGTCTTGTTGATATTGATGATATGAGTTTATCAAATTGGATTGGAACAATTTTGGGACCGGCACATGTAAGAGTTTGGGAGAGTATTTTTATTTAAACTTATTATAAAAGAGTGTTTATGAGAATCGAATTTATAGTTTAAAGATTTATTGTGATGAAACATACCCGGACATGCCTCCGGTTATTTATTTTTTATCTAAAATTAATCTTCCATGTGTGAATCCTCAGACAGGTCGTGTAAGTGCTTAAGAGAATATGTAGATTTTATTTTTAAAAAATTGTTTTAAAAGGTTGAGCCTGAACAATTATCATGCCTTTCAAACTGGAAACGAGACCATACATTAGAAACTATTTTAATCGCGCTCCGACGGTAAAGGAATTGAGATATTAAGATTTTTTAAATGTAATTTTTCATTTTTAGTGAAATGGCATCATCAAGTAATAAGAAATTGCCTCAACCACCAGAAGGAAGCATTTTTTAAAGAATATATTTTTTTCAAGAAAGAAATAAAACATTATTAAAAACTGATTTTTTTAACATATTCTATCAGATTTTTTCTTTAAAAAGGATTCTTTACTAACATTCCTTCTTATACTAATTTTTTGACTCAATGTTATCTCAATCATTTTTTCATTTGTCAGAACATAAGCAATTGGTTTTATCTTTATTCAAACGTCTTTTATTCTATGCAAAGCGTCTTCCTGTTGATTCTCAAGAAATATGTATTCATCTTATTAAGGATTATTTTTCAACTATGAAAACTAGTACGAATTTAAAAAAAAACATTGATGGACTAAAATATGCTTATAAAGTAAATATTTTAAGTTTTTAATTTAATCTACTTTTTTAATATGATATCTAGGCTGAACAAATTCTTAAAGAAGCGGTGGTTTTAAAGAATTCAGTACTATTAAAAAAATTGCAAATGTATTTATCTGAATATAAATCTGAACAAGTTAAAAAAAAATTATCCTTGATAAAATTGTAGTTTTTTTTTTTTTTTTTAATATTTAACTTTATTAGATCAAAAAGAAAAGACTATTCTAGACTTTGTATGATTTTAACTAAACGTATTCGTAGTTTTCAAAATCTTCAAGATCGTCTAACCAAACTTCAAGATATCTTATTTCATGCAAAACATGAACAACAATTTTATAAAAGATTAGGTATATCTGAACAAGGATGGACATCTGAACTTGAAACACATATTGGTGTAATAAATATTCAACTATCATTACAAACTATAAAAAAAATGGTGTTGAAAGCTCAACTTAAGCGCTAAATTTTTATACTATGATCTATTTCTTAATCATATACACTTTGCATGGGCATAGGTTAGGGCATATTTTATCAGAATTTTTTTAACCAATTTTTTACAATATTATGAAATAATCATCTATCATTCAAAAATTAAATCAAAAATATTCTTTAAAAAAAAGATTTATTTTGAAACATATGAATCTTTTTATGATTTATATTTTTTTAAAGGTTATCTTTAAAAATTTTACACTAAATATACAAGCTTAGATTTAGAATATTACATATTTATAATTTTCAACATATCAAAATATTTAAATCAAAAATATAGCTTTTTTTTAAATAGGTAAGATTTATCTATATAGTTATTCTTTTGCTTTTTATATTCTATTTTTTAAATAAAACTCTATATTTATTAATATATTTTTCATGACCACCATTAATAATCTTTTCTATATAAATTACCTATTCTTTAGAAAAAGAATCATATTTATTTCTTGATTTTCTAATTTTTTTATATATTCATAGTTAAGTTTTAGTTCTTGCGGAATTATTACTAATTAAATTTTCAAAATTTTTTATAATAATTTCTTATTACAAAGAAAACTTTAAAAAACACATTTAAATGTAAATATTAAGACTTTTATAATATATAAATATATACAAAACAAGTCTTCTATATATTTATATATATTAGTATTTGTTTTTCTTATTCTATATCTGAATAAGATCCAGCAAAAATCCATTATATCTATTTCCTTTCAAACTTACATATGTTTAATGCTTAGTTTTATATGTTTTTTATCATTTTAACTTTTTTCTTCCGATACTTTTATATATTATCATGTCTTCATCATTTCAGAACACATATAAACGAGGTTTAAGAAATAATGGTGACGCATATGCCCATCGGAATTTAAATAAACATACGCATACATCTTGTACTACGGCTTGTTTTGTATCTCATTCAATGTCTATGCCTGGCAAATATGGTCAATTTTCAAGTTTTCGTAATTCAGGTTTATCAAAACGATTACGACTGGATTCAAGAACACCTAATAATAACGCTTTTTTAACGCGGAAAACATTTTCTGATTTTAGATTATCACGACTTCAGATTGGAAATTTTATTTCCGGTATTATATCTATGTTTTAGAAAGATAAGACTTATTCTTAATAGAAGAAATACGTGAAGAAAAAGATCAAAAGGATGCACGGATCCGATTTTATTTTAGAAATTCAACAGATATACACCCGGAAACCAATTTATCAGCAACAGAAGCAGCGCTTGTTGCACCAGATAGGGTTTCTCTTTCAATAAAAAAGGGTACGAAACGTATTATTATTCCAGCAGAGCATATTTTTTCAATCGAATTCTCTCGTAACGAGGGGAGAATAGTAATTCAGACAGATGGATGGGCTGTGGTATTTATGCGCATATACTTGGAACAGTTGTTTGAACCACGTTAGTTTGAAGAATTGGCGACTAGCGCAACGCATAAACAAATATTTCGTGTAACAGATGTAGATCCGACAGAGGGCGAGCTTTTACGAGCTAAACGAATCGAAGTATGGTTAAATTTATCTATGCCATTAACAGAGCCGAAATGGACAAAAGGAAATCTTATTGATAATATTGATAAGACATCCCGATTTCATCATATTCTACATATTTTGGATGCAGATCCAGTAATTTTCAATAATTTGAATCATTTTTTTAATAACTTATAGTGCCCGACGTTACAAAGTATTATCGAACAATGGACTAGGGATTCGACAATTGGTAAGAAAATAAATTAATGAAATATCATATAAAATGAAGAAAGGATTTCAATCTGAACGTTTATTATTTCAGAGATCTCAGCTCTGCAAATTGAGTCGACTTTTAGATATTTTTTCGAATGTCTTAAAACCGGATCCTGTATTAACGGCGCCGATGAATGGAATTTTGAATATTGTGCGAACAATGGGAACGAAAAGTGAAGTAGATCAGGAAGAACTTTTGACAAAAGTAAAACAAGCATTATTCTTGATTCCCGAGTATTTGATTTTGAAAAGTCTTGATACTATGTATTTTTTATATATTATTTATATGGAGTTGTTTTTAATAAGGATAGGTTTAGAAAAGAACTTGATTTTGGATCAGAAAATGTATCAAATGATTTTGAAATATGATTTATATGATTGAAAGATTAGTTTTCTATAAAAGTTGAAGTTATGATATATTTGATACATATATAAAATCGCACATTTAAATGATTTTAGACACGAATATATGTTACATTGATGTATAACGGTTTAATAATATTTGGGGATTTTTATATATAATTTTTTAAACGAGATTCGGCATATTTTTTCATATTGTAGGATTTATAGGAATATAACTGACTTGTGTATCTAGATCATTAATATTATTTTTTGATCCAAATGTGATAATGTAATCGATCAAGATAGCTTCAATTATGAATATCATCTAGGGCGTCCTTTAATGACTAATGGATTTAACTTTTTTCGAGTCTTTTTGCCTTTGGCTAGTTTCCCCCATGGACTGCATGGATGTCGATTACCCTTACTTTTACCACGCCCTCCGCCATGAGGATGATCACGTGGATTCCTTAATATATATTAAAAATTTATGACATTTTGGAGAATATTTCTTACATCGCCATACCACGGACAGTTGGTCTAATACCTAACCAGCGAGACCGTCCGGCTTTTCCCAATTTTCGATGTTTCCTTTATAAATTATAAAAAAAATTTAATAAATCATTACATATTACCAATTAATGTTGCTCGCAATTCCAATGGTAGCTGCTGCATGAACGGATATTTTTCGTAATTCACCACTTTGTAGTTTAATAGTGGCATAGCCTTCATTTCCTGTAGAAAGTATTTGTGCATATGTTCCAGCACTTCTACAGAATTTAGCAGGTCCATGCATATTCGTTGTTAATGCAAATACAATTGTTCCTACGGGGATCATTGATAAGGGTAGACAATTTCCAGGCTGAATTGCTTTTGTAATAAAAGTACCCGAATCAATTTTTTCATGTTGTTCCTCTCCATAAGAATTAAAACCCATTCTATAGCTTTCTACGACATGTCCTGCCCTAAGACCATCTGCTGCCAAGATATATGAAAGTTTTTCTGTCTTTAAATCTTTTATTAATGCAATATGCCCACTACGTCCTGGATCATACTCGATACGTAGGACGAGATGTGGCCCAGGAGTTTTACGTACAAAATCTACAATGCGTATGCGTTGCTTGTGTCCTCCTCCTTGATGGCGTGTAGTAATTCTTCCTTGATTATTACGTCCACCAGTTTTGCGTTTTGCAATCGTTAAAAAACGTATTGGACGACCTTTCCAAAGATGATTATTCAAAGGACGGCAAAGTCCACGTCTTCCAGGAGTTACTGGCTTATATTTTTTAAGAAAGGGTAGTTGTTTTCCCTGTATTTTTTGTTCTGGTGCTTCAACCGTTGTTTTATAATCTTGAAAAAAAATAGTTATATTATGTAGTTTATTGTTTTCTAGAAAAAAAAAATAACCAATATATTTAAAGCGATTATATGAATCAGAATAATGCTTTAAATGGAAGAGTGTTTTATGTCTTATTTTTGGAAAAATATTGAAAAACATTGTTTAATTTGGTAGTGCAGTTGGTTGAAGAATCGGTTAAAATGAATTTGTATAAATATAACGAATAAAAAAAAAGATTATTTATTTATAATAGCCTTAGTGTAATGACTGTGTTTATTTTTTAAAATAATTTATGTATAGATGTTAAATAAATTCAGTAAGTGAAGATATTTTAACTGTTGATACCAAAAATAGATAAATCGCCTTTTTTATTTACTTCATCACCAGCATATGCTAACCAATACTTGTATGGGTGCCAAGAAACTTTGTTAGTTGCATTGGAGGGAATTTTATAAATATGTTCTCCAGTTTCTACATGTGACTAAAAATATGTTAATGTATTTAAAAACATTTAAATAAAACATACAATATCAATTGCTATTTCTTCAGATGCAGACGCAATGTATTGTCCATCATGAGTAAAACTTAGTGTTCTTACAGGCCAACTAAATAGATTAAAAAATAATCAGAACTAATACAAAAAACTATACTCTAGTTTCGAAAATGTTCGAACACATATAAATTCATCAAGATCCCATAAACTAACAAGAGCATCTGATCCTCCTATAGCCAAATATCTAAAAAGTTAGACATATTCGTAAGAATAAATGAAAAACAACTTTCCCTTAGGATCAAATTCCAGAGAAAAACAATTAGAAGTGTGAGCATCTATAGTATAAACATGTTTTAAGGACGGCCACTCAATTAAATTAACAGTTCCATGTCCCGTAGCTAAAGCAAAAAAATCCCCACTATTTGACCATGATATTTCATTTGTCTTCAATCTTTTTAAACAAGAAATATTTTATCATACTAAATATACCTCTGTAGGTTGTTTGACAGAATTAATGACTTTTTTTGCTTTGACATCGACAAATGTAATTACATCATCCTACTCATATTAAATTATTTCATAATCTCCTTTTTTTAGACCTTGCTTCCAGAAGCTACATAGTTTCCATTAGGAGACCATGTAACACTAATATTCTCTCCATTAGTTGGGATTTCTAAGGTACATTTCGCCTCTAATAATCCTAATTATAGATATTTTAAAATCCATCATTAATACCTCTATAATCCCAAAAACGAATCATTTTATCTTTTCCTACACTCACAAGACGATCACTGTGCGTAGGATCCCATGAAAGATAATCAACGCTTGAAGAATGTCCTTTAAATTCAACAGAATATCTTAATTCTAATTTATCCGGATTCCATATACGTAAACTATGATCGACCGATCCAGATGCCAACTTACTTCCTATACAGTTCCATCCTAATGTTTTAACTAAATCATTATGACCTCCAATTGTTTTTGTTCTTTGCATAGAAAAAAAATTATGTGCCTATAAAAGACTATTAAATCAATCATCTTTTACTGTAAAAAAAAACTTCTTGCTTAGATATAGACTTAATGTCTCCTTTTTGGAATGGATAAGGCATATTTTATAGAAAAATTTTATACTTTTAATGGTCTTTTTGTCCTTTAAAATTCTCCACTATTATTTACAAAATTATCTCCTGGTTATCAATGGTTGTGGTCACGTGAAACAGATATCGAGAAACTGGGCTTGATGTACCTTTTAAAAATATAATATTTTTAGGAGCCTAAGTTCATTTTAAAAAAACATATTTTAAGGGTTTAAATTATTATAGTATTTTAGTATTTTCTAAATAAAATAGATATGGAACCTTTTGGAAAAAGTCTAAAAAAAAAAAAAAAATGTTTTATTACATTTGGATGCCCAGAATTATCTTTAATTAGATTACATCCGTTTAATTTCTCAGTTTTTTTCTTGTTACATTTTTTTAATAAGGAATGATTGGTATTTTTAGGTAGAGTTTTGTTTGAGGAAAGATGATTTGAAAAAAGTGAAATGTTTTATTGAAAAAAGTAATCATCCAAGATTTGTTACTCTGGATGTCTCTCTGGGATGGTTTTTAAAGGAAGAAGTTCTTAACAAATTGATTAAAACGGGTAAATTGTTAAATTATTAATATCGACTTTTATTAAGAAGTATAGAAATACTATGTGCACTTTCTATGAATAATATAGATATGGATGATGTTGTTTGTGTAAACAAGGGTATTTATATGCAATTTTGTTGTATTGTTGAGTTTTTTAGGGAAGATTATTCTTTCTCTGACAAAAGAGACATATGAAAAGGTAGGTCTTGTAGGAAAGCCCTCTGCGTTTTCAAGAAAATGTCCTAGATGGAGTAATTTTGAATTAAGTTATAATATTTTGGAGTAACTTTTTTAGACGTAATATTAGATATGAGGGGGACAGCTATGAAAAAAGGAAAGAAAGGATTTGATCGAATTTTATGGAGTTTTGAGAATGTTCTTCAAAAAAAATTTTCTTTTAGGATGTCCGCATTAAATGAAAGTTTGAAATATTGTAATTGATGGCTTGTTTTAAGTTTTTTCATAGATGATATTAAAATTCTTGAAGAAGTTGTTGGTTCATCTAGTTGTTTTGCGAATTTTGAAAAACATGAGTCTGGAAAAATACTTTGCCCTTCTTTTTCTTATCCAAGACATGTGGACTATCCAGGTATAGACAGAATTATTCAAGCAGAATGGGCTACGGAGATATATGAATGGTTAGGTTTAGTTTCTCTTGGATCAGAAAGGTAAAATTTATAAAGTCTTATAATAATTCCTTAATAAAAAAAGATTAAACACCGGCTTTAATGATGATCCATATTCATTGCCCTATAATCTTTCAAATTCTTCAGAAGATGAGATTATAAGATTTTTATGGTCAGGAATGATTAGTTGTAGCTGGATATTAGATTTATGGGTATTTTTACGGTAACTTTCACATAGCATTCAATACAATATTTAGAATATATTTTTAGGAACCTTAAAGATATAGATTGGATTTCTTTAACCGTTAATGGATTTGAGGATTCACCTATCAGTTGGGAAAATTATGAACATGGATATTTTTTTGGGGGGGAAAATACATATACAATACTAAAGTTAAATTCAGATACTGTAAACAACCAAGATTTGCATTTTCTTGTTTATGAATATGTAAATAATTTTGATCAATATTCATAAAAAATTTTATATTCGAATTTTAAAAAAAAATTAAAAATATAAAACTACTTTTTCCAAACTGACATTTTTGATCTTAGTTACATATATTTATTCAGCATAATGTCTGGAAGTGTGAAAAAAGAGAATCAAGAAACAGCCCATGAATTGATCTCAAGGATTGAAAAAGAAGTAAAAAAGAATGAAAATAAAAAATCAAAGTCTATTTCCAAACATACATTTATATACGGTGATGGGGTAAAGATTGATAGTTGGAAATTACCAAATTTTGGGTTTAAAAAATCATCTAAATTAGTGACAGATATTCGAGGGCTTTTTTCTATAACAAATGATAAAAATATCCATGAAATTGTCATAAGAGGTATTAGTTTGTATTTCTCTAGAGTTTTTGTTTTATGGAAATAGGTTATAATAAGTTTTTTGCAGTAAATGAGGTTAAAGAAACAAAAGTAATCTCTAATGAAGATTTATTATATTTTTGATTGATAAATTTTAGTGGGATTCCTTAGAAAAACATACAATAGGTCCTTACGCTTTAACTTTGAAGGAGAATGGATGTGTTATTTTTGTTTCAGCGCTTTCGGATGATTCTTTAATTGTTGCAAGTAAAAATTCAATGGGTCCAGTGGCAAATGGCACCTCTGTTCATGCACAAGTAGGAGAAACATGGCTAGAAAGGCATTTGTCAGATTCTATGCATACTAGAAAACAGTTGGCTCGTGTATTACGACAAATGAATGCAACACTTGTTTTTGAATTATGTGATGATGGTTTTGAAGAACATATTATAGAATATCCTCCCGAAAAGAGAGGTCTTTATCTTCATGGAATCAATTTAAATGAGGCTACTTTTGTTACATATGAGTTTGATAAAGTTTGTTTGTTTGCTCATAATTGGGGGTTTAGACAAGTTGATTATAAAATCTTTCAAACTTTGTCAGAGTTGAAATATTTTTTAGAAGATTCAGAAAAGACAAAGTCTTACTATGGAAGAGAAATTGAAGGCTTTGTTATACGATGCAAATCTAAATTATTAGATGATATCCATTTTCATGATTTTTTTTTTAAGTATAAATTTAAAGAGCCTTATTTTATTTATAGAAGATGGAGAGAACTGACTCATGCGATTATATCTGGTACATATAAGTTCAACTCTAATGAGGATGACATTACAAAAAAATATGTAATATGGGTACGTCTTTTATTAAAGGAAAATCCTGATTTTGTGGAAAAATATAAACAAAACCATGGAATTGTGGCTCTTCGCAAACAATTTTTGAAAGAATACAACTATTCCCCTTCAGATTTTTCAAAGAAGCTAGTTATAAACTGTCCTCTTGAGGATAGAAATATTTTACTTGTTCCTATTGCTACAATTGGTTGTGGAAAAACAACTCTTGCTTTTGCTTTATCTTTATTATTTGGTTTCAAGCATATTCAAAATGATGATATACCAGGAAAAAAAGCAAAAATTCAAAAGTTTGTGTCTGCAATTGTTGATGCGTTAAAACATCAACATGTTGTTGTAGCAGACAAGTAAGTTTATGTTAGTTAATCGAATAATTAGTAATATTGTTACAGAAATAATCACAAATATTCAGAAAGAGATGAATTGATTCGCTTAGTTTCTGAACGATCTCCAAATACTCGTTTTATCGCTCTTTATTATGATCATTTTGATAAAAATGATGATTTAGTTACTAGAAAAGAAAAATTAAATGAAATCTTAAAAGTAACAAAAGCCAGAGTTCTTGCACGTGGAAGTAATCATCAAACAATTGATGCATCATTAAATCAGGGTAAAACTGCGATAGGAATTATGAATGGGTTTCTTTCAAGATTCGAGCCCTTAGATCTTAATAAAGAGCCAGATAATCTATTTGAGGACTCTATTATTTTAGATCCTATGAAAGATACAAAATTTAATTTAGAAAATGTGATTAAACGGCTTCATGAAATAGCACCAAAATTTGTCATAAAAATACCAACAGCATCTGAAATAGATTCTGCAATTCGTATCGCTTTAAATCATTTTTGTCCTAACAAAAGATCTGGTTTAACACTATCTCATCAGAAAACTGGTTTATTATCTCAACAAAAATCTCAATATTTTGGTATTATCCTTAAAGATGATTTAGCTCCTTATATAGAACAAATTATGAAGGATCAGAAAAAAGAAGTCTCTGCTTTTTGGGAACATCTTAAGCGTTCAAAGCGTGTACAGTCTACTTTTCATGTTACTTTGATTCATATCTCCGATAAGTCAAAATATCCTGAAATTTGGCAATATTATCTATCTCAAATGGACTCATCTGGCGTCGTTTGTTCGGCTCAGGTTGAATTTACTTATCTTGTTTGGGATTCAAGAATTATGGCTCTGGTTGCTGTAATTTTGGATATGGAAAATAAAAAAATACAATCAGCTAACCCAATTCTTCATGCTACAATAGGGACAGAGAATAAAACAATTCATCCAAAGGAAGCAAATGATATGTTAGCTCTTTGGAACTTTCAAACATCTCATTCGAATATTCATACTTTATCTCTTTCTCCTAAACATTTTGATGGCACTGTTGCTCTTGTTGATTCTTTTTCTACCCACTAAAAATATATATCATCTTATCCTAAAAATTTTGCTTAACTTTTATGTATAATTTTTATTCTATATATATAATATTCGACTTGTCTTATTTTTCATGATTCTTTACCATCGCTATTCAATCTATGTTACAGGATTATCTTGATGAAAACTTTGATGCAAAGTCACTTCGAATTGCAGATCTTCGGCGCATTTTATTTGAAAATAATGTGAATTATCCATCATCTGCTAAGAAACAAGTACTTTTGGACTTATTTTATGAACATATTGTTTTAGGTAAAAAAGGGTATTTAAAAGAGAAAAAGCACGAAAATAAGGATGAATACGATATATTGAGTGATAATATAAGTGTATGTAGTTTTTTTGGCGGAAATTCGCTCGTTATTATCATAAAAATTTATAATTTAGAAAATTAAACAGGTTAAACAAAAATCGAGTAAAAAAAAGGGTAAAAAGCAGTTAAATGATTCAAAAGAGACGTTGTCTGCTAATAGATATTCTCATATGTCTTTACGTAGATCAATAAGTGATCAGCCTTCGAATATTGAGGATAAAGAAAAATTAGAGGAAAAGGTATTTTAAAAAGTAATGGGTTTTTTAGGGGAATATTTAAGAAATATTATAGTCACTTTCGTTAGATGAGGGGTTTTCTAATGAAAACTTTTTTCAGCAAACATCTCCATTATGTGAAACATATAAATTTCGTTCATCTTTACAGCCTTTAATGGTAAAACTAAAAATATTGTTTTAAGATATTTATAATGTTGTACTTAGCCTGAGGCTCATCAGAAGGAAGTTGTGGATATATTAGAAGTACCTGAGAAATCATCTATTATGAGAGTTAAACCGGAGCTTCGTTCAAAGAGTTTGGTTCAGCCATTAATGAATACTACTTTGCCTCGGTCTAAACCGAAAAAATTTATGACGAATATTGAGAATTTGAAGACATCACAACAATTCTATCATATGACAATGTATTCGAAACCTGACAATGAATTAACTACACAAACATCTGAAAATAATGAATTTACGCATAATGATCTTCCTTTAAATAATAATGAAACAGAAAGTAAAGACAAATTAGATTTGAATAAAGAGGTTTTGAATGTTTTTTATGGAAAATCGAAAGTCAAACCTAAACGCAAAAAATTTTCATTTATAAGATTTTTTGTGGTATTTATTTTTAGCACATCTATAGCTACATTAGGAAGTATTTGGAGAGAGGAAACAATTCGTGTGGGTTATTGCGGCGTTGAAATTAAAGGCAAGTGTTTTGAAGAATGGTAAAATTGATGATTTTTTTAAAAAAATTAGAAATACCAAATACATATTCATTAATACGAGGAAAATTACCAAGAATTTTGCTCAATAATCTTTTTGTATATTGCAAACCATGTCCTGATCATGCTATTTGTTATCCTAATTTTAAACTTGTATGTCAAAAGGATTATATTCTTACCCCGAATATATTATCTTTCAACGGATTGATTCCTATTGTACCATCATGTATACCAGATACAGAAAAATTGAGAAGGGTTCATATTATTATTAATGAGATAATTCAGATGCTTAGAGATAAGAATGCTAAGTTGGAATGTGGCTCTTCAAAATTGCTTAAAGGAGAAAAGGAGGGTATATATGAGAAAGATCTTGAGAAATATCTTTGGGAAATGAAATCTGTTGTATCAGTGACTCTTTTTTTCTTAAACTAATTAAATTAGCCTGATATAGATGATCAACAATTTCAAGAATTATTATCGGATGCATTTGAAGATATAGTTACGTATGATGAAATTCATATAGAGAAAGATGGGTATGTTGTATTTAGTCTTTTTTTTTATCATTCTAAGCTTTGGCTGACCTAGATATATTGATCTAATAGATCAAAAAGATATTTTAAATCAACATCTTTTTCAAACATTTCATTTGGATGCTCACTTAAAAAATATATCAGACGAGGACTGGTACGCTATAGAGTCGAGTTTATTGGTATAGTCTTTCTTTCTTTTTTTTGATCATTAGTAAATATTTATTTAGGAATAATATCTTCTATATTTCTTTTATTTAAAATAAAATCTGCTTTTGTTTTACAAAGAACCTATAAATCAAAAATTCTAGAATTAGTTCATATTTCTCTACAAAGATTATATGAGCAACAACGTTCATATATTTTGGATCCAAAATCTACATATCCATATATTGCTATTTCGCATTTACGGGATGATATTCTTGTAAATGAGTTTAATACTGACCAACGAAATAAGCTTTGGAATAAAGTACGGAAAGTTGTTGAAAACAACTCAAACATAAGAACACGATTAGCAGAAATAAATGGAGAATGGATACGAGCTTGGGAATGGATTGGTACTATTCATACATGAATTATGAACTATAAAAGAATGATTAATCGATAATATGTTGGTTACATAATTCTAGAGAACTGTTCTATTGTAATACATTCAAAAATTGATCATTTAAGGTATTTCATAAATTTGCATATCTTTGAAGACAATTTAAATATATTATCACTATATTGTGTTTAAGTAATGCGAATGCTATTAATAAGAGCCTATATAACTAGATAGCTGTATTTTATTAGATATTGAATAATATTAGATATAAAAGAGTGTCTATACTCTATACTAGCTATATAAAAATTAGATTTAAATAAAATAATAGTAAATAGAAAAATCTTCTTAAATCAGAACAACAATATTTCACCAGTTCTGCCACTTCGGATGATTTTTGTACACTTACATCCACAATTTAATAAAAATAAACTGACAGATATGTTCGCCCATCGTATTATTTTCAATCATTTTTAATTTTATAAGATTTTTACTAATTTAAAAACAATTTACCTAGGCAATTTAACCATTTATGATACCATTCTTATAAATAAGTTAGTATCCATTATTGTATCAATTTAACGCAAATGTCAGACAAGGCTGAAACTTATTATCAATGACTCTACATATAATTCAGAAATCTTTGTTCATCTTATCATCAAACATTCAGCGTTTTTTATTATTAACTTAAAACAATAATTTATATGTTCTAAAAATATATTAGAAAAATTTTACAAAACATTAAATACGTTAAATCAGGTATTATGCATATTTTATCCACAAAATTATTTTTTAAGAGTTGGATTGTTAAAGAAAATCATCATACTTTAACACTTGTAACTAAAAAATGAAATTAAAAATACCTTTTAGTCATAGATAGCTATAAATTTCAAAGAAATAGGAAAATATTTCCTTTCTATAAAATATTTATGAAGTCTCGTTTTCATTTAAATAATAATCTAAGTACATAGTAAGCATATGATAAAAATGTATGTAATTTAATATATTAAATAATGTTAAATATATTTTTTGATTAGGTTATTAAAATATCATTTGCAAGATTGTAATAAAAATTGACCTTAGTTATGAAATTTGATATTGAATAATTTATATCAAAAAAATAGTTCTAAGCATTCGAGATTATTTTTAAAATATTTTTAAAATCTATAATTGTGCATTATAAATTTCATTTTAAAGGTACTCATATTTAGAGATATGTAAAAAAAAATTCGCGTTAAAAATGCTAAGATCGTAGTGAAATTCAAATTTTCAAAATATGCCGTATTTTTGAATATATAATGCTATATACCTATATGTTTTAAGTATTACAAATATTAAAAGAAAAAGCTATAAATTACATGTTTATTTTTTCGATGAAAAACTGTTAAAATTCTGAGATACATTGAAATGATATAATTTCATATTCCAAATATATTGCTTAATCCTTTTTTAGAATAGAAAATACCACATAAAAAATCATTAAAAAATATATATTTAAATTTTAAATATATTAGTTTCATTTTGTTGAAGAATTAGATAATCCAGGCACACCCATATATCTTGTATCTCTATCTGATTTAAAAAAGAATTGCATAGAAAATGTAGGTTTATCCCAAAAAGTCCAAAAATTCCCTTCTGATCTGTCTATTTCTTTTGCTTCTAAAAATAATAAAAATATAAATTAACAAAAAAATAAAAAATATACCTATTTTAAACGCAATACTTTCATATGGTTCTGCACTTATAATCAAATATTGCCATCTTCGATCGGGATGTTCAATTCTTTGTTCATATGCACTCATGAATCGATGTCGAGGATGAATATCTGTCCCAATCTCAGGATAGCTTAATTGAAATAATAGCCCAATTTGCCTCGTATATGGATCCCTAATTTTTGTAATTTTATATCCAGGACGGCCTATTTTAATTATATTTTTTCGAACTTGAATTTGTTGCCCAATAACTCCTACTGGAAGACCAGTAATTGCATCTGTAGCCCCTTCCTTTTGTTCCTTTGCTGCTCTACGAGCAAGATTTGTTTGATGTTTTTTTCCTTGTGTATGAGCTAGATATGATCCATCATTTGCATGAAGAGTTAAACAAAGCTTGCATTCAAAACTCCCAAGATGATTCTTTAAAATATATGGATCCTTTAATCATTATTAACCCTATCTCCAGATCTATTAATTTCAAACCTTAGCTAAATCAATTGTTTCTAAAGCAAGTTTTCTTAACCGTTCACGACGATCTGCATTTGTTTCACTTGTACCTGCAACGCCACCCCCTCCAAATTTACTTCCCTATGGAAATCATATGAGTTCTTTCAATCCTTATAGTCAAAATTAACATACAACTCGGTTTTGGTAGTCCATTTATTAATTTAAAAATTTTCGCCTTTTTTTTAAAAAAATAGGGTTTTAATATATATTCAAAATAAAATGAGGGTTGTCTTAAATATAGGAATATATTGAGGAAATTGGGTTAAGCAGGATTTTTAAAATTGTTAAAAAAAAATGAATTAGATAAAATAAAATACTAATATATAAATTAATACATCATAAAATGCTCTGCTAGATAAAATAAAAATATATGTAAAACTAGTTAAAATATGTAAAAATTAAAGTGATTTAAATAAAATTTAATATGTAGAACCGAAGTAGATTCTAATCATACGTTTGTCGATAATTGTTTTTAATGTACCAATTAGTCAATAGACAGGATTAAGACAGAAAGATACCGACAATAAAAAGTATTCAAATAATTATTAATCTAAAAAATAAAATTATTTGAAAAAAAATCCAGAAAATTGAACTATATGTTTAAAAAAAATTAAATTTCTTGAATTAATGTCTTGTATTTGTCATCTTTAAGATACCCTATTTTAAAATATAATTAAATTTCCAATTATTGTAGGTTAATTTGAATCAAAATTAAATGCAGTTGTTTTTTACGCTATTTTGATTTTTCACTTTTATTAATGCTAGATATTTTCTATTAAAATAAGTATATTAAATAAAATTAAAAAATAGCCTAACGTACTGTAGAACTAGAAACAAGGGCCTTTGGCGACATTCTCTGGCTAAACACATTTATATTCGGTTGATTAGAAGGCATTTCTTGCGCCCTGGGTGCAAAAGGTACTGTATTTATGTTCGCTCGAGGCAAAAATGGAAGAGCATCTATACTCTCTTTCAATGCTTTACCTGTCATACTTGGCTTTTCATTATTAGGATATTTAGACGAAATCAATGTCCGCCCATTTCGTACACTGGGATCTCTTTCTTCTTCAGGCAAGACCCATATTTCCCAACCTTCTTTTTTTCGAACTCGATCATAACCATCAGAAAAATTAATATCTACAGTACGTGAATAGGTAGTGACATCTCTAATAAAACTATATTCTAATGCGAAACTTCTAATCCGATTGAAATTAGCCAAAATCAACAAGTTTACCCATCCTTGACTATCCATATGACGACGAAGGAATAAATCTTTACATAAATTCTCAACTGAAAAATAGTAATCGCTAAAATAAATTAGTATAAGTCAACATATCATAATTAATACATTTGACTAAGAATACAATTTTTCAAAACTATAGGATCATATATAACAGGCATAAACATCCCGATATGATTTATATGAGAATAATCATACATATAAGATTGTTGATATTTTTCATTTGGATAAAAAGGTATAGTTAAATTCCCATAAGTAGGTGGACAAAAAGGCAAATATATATTCGGTGTTTGTACAAATGCATTGATATTTAATAAAGGGTGAGAATTATGATGAATAAATGGCATATGAAGGCCACCTAATTTATGATTAAAAAAAAAAAGTACTAATAAAACATTACCTCTTGGTCTATAAACATTATTGTGGTTATGACGATTGGCATCTTCTCTAGTTCCATTAGAATTATCTTTTAATTCAAGATTTTTTAAGCTAAGTTCGTTTGAAACCCCATTAATATCTTTTACATTATTTGTATTCTCTTTAACAGATCCTGCAGATTGTGTAATAGATGCATTTTTATCTTTCGAAGTGGTTATTTGAGTAGCAACCCGACTTTCACGTTTATCATGAATATTTCCTGCTCTTTTGTTATGTTTCCCTTTATCAATTTTATGTTCTTTATTCTTTAAGACTTCTGAGATCTCCTCAGTAGTTGCCAACCCATTTTTAACAGAACCTCGAAATGAATTATCATAAACTTTTCCTTCACGGATTCGATTAGCTGGTTTTGTAGGCAACGGTTTTGCGTGAGTAATTGTTGGTGTATAAGAAACCCATTTTTCTTTTCCAGATGTTTTTGTTAGTGGAGGATTAGATTTTTCTTTCTCATGAGATCCTTCTTCCGAAACTGCCTTATCTAAAGTTGGCCAGCTTTCCGTATCAGACAAAATTGATATTAATTTCATATTTTCTGAATCCAAAGAATCTCCATTAGTTAATGTTTTAACAGGCAACTGCTTTTTCTTTAAAGAAATATTATTTGTTGCTGAATCCGTAGATTGAGAATTTGATAATTTAACCATTCGTTCTTGTCTAGCTTTCCATACATTTGTTTTTGACATTGAACTAGCTGCTTTCTTGTCCAATATTGTTCCAGATGAATTTAAAGGAGCAGACTCTATAGACCCCATAACATTATCTTCATTTGCTAAAGATATTGATGATGAAACCGCAGAGGCCCATGAAAGTTTTTCATTCCCCTCCATTTTCTTTTTATCCAATTTAATTTTAAGAAAAAAATGTTTTAATACTTTTTCAATGATCTGACTTAAAAACAATTAAAAATATAATAAGTATTAATCTAAATTTTAAAACTTATTCGCTTATAATTTTTTTATAAAATAATTTCCTTGCAAAAATAATTTATATATCTGATTAAACACTATTGATTCAACCCCTTTTCCCAACAAAATATGCAATTACTGGTTATATTAAAGACTTTAACTCAAATACTTTGATTTTTTTTTAAAAATAAAAAAAAAATCTCTTAACAAAAAATAGTTATTTTCTCCTCAATAAGTTTTCTAATTTAATTTCTTCTTTTATTACAAAAGGTATGAATTCACTGTATCCTTAATATGCTTTTGTAGTTGTTTTACTATATTTTTCACACTTTTTTCTTCGTGATTTATTTTTTTATGTTTTTTTTTTTCTATTAATCGATTCACATTTCAAATCGCTTTTAAAAAACCATATAATTTTTGAACTTATATTACGTGGCTTTAAGGGGACATGGAAAGCTGATAGTGAGGAAAAAATCCTATATATGAGTTTAGATAAGAATCTATAAATGATTGAAGCGAGAATTATGTTTTGAATTAGAGGAAAAAAAAGCTTATTTAAGAAAAAAATATATTAAAGTTTTATATTTCTTTGAATCTGCTTTTTTTTAATTATTTTTTTAGATAGAGTTAGTTTTTTTATATTTTTCTGAAATATTTAGATCGTTTTTTGTTTTTTATATAATTCTTGGTGTTAAATTTTTTTAAAAAAAACCTATTTTACTAAAAAGAATTGATTTTTTACCGAAAAAGTATAAATTAGTTATGAAACTAGGTTATTCAAACATTTTTCTTGATCGTTTATTTTCTGTGGATCAAAATAATAAATCATTTGCTGAAAATCTTCTTTCACAGGGTTTTTCTGTCTATGAAATTATTATTTTAGCACCCATTGCAGAATCACTTCAGGGTTTAGAAGAAGGAACAGGGATTCCTTGGATAGAAACAATTGACGATGATTTTATTGGTATTTTTTTTTTGATATTATTTTTTATAAATTATATTTAGAAAGTCATATTTTAAAATCCTCATCTGGTTCAAGATATGGAGTCTATGGAAAGATTAAGGAGTTTACAACAATTAATGGGAAAACTGTTATTATTAAGAATGATTTTGTTTACTCGGATAAAGGTATGTCTTTTTTATTTTTTTATTAATTTCTTATAAATAAGGATTTTCATCTCTTCGTCATGCTAAATTACTTTATGATATGCTATATTATTCCGAAGATTTGAATAGACATCCGTATCTTATATACTTTCTTGATAGGCCTCTTGTAAAATCATGCGAGAATTGTTTTCGTGTTTCAAGATCATTTTCTATATCTAATAAACCTGCCGAAAAAATTACAACTCTTCAGGAACTTCTTAAATCTAATTCTTCAGTTCTTCAAAAAATCAATAAAGTTCTTTCCAATTCCTTAAAAAAAATCAATATTCTTGAGAAATCTGATAATTTGAATCTTGTTAATAATATTCAACAAATAATAGAAGACGCTGTTTTTTCTTCTTTAAAAATGCTTAGATCATTAAATTTATCAAGTGTTAGGGCCTTTTTAAATACTACTAGTTTGACAGAAGATGATATCGGAATCTTAGTTGAAAAGTATATACTTCTCTTTATTGAAATAATAATTGATGTTTCAAGTTATGTATGTAATGAAACATACGATATAGTATTTCCTTATCTAAAAGCTATATATAAAGATAATGATTTAGAATTGATGGATTCTATTATATCTATGGAGCATATTGATATTTATCAGCTTGGTTTACCATTTGTCAATAACGAGATCAATGATCGTATATATGATGCTATTAATTGTTTTAAAAAATTTGAAGAAACCAAGATTCCTTCTGAAAAATTGAGTATTCTTATGAAGACGATACATTTACTAGTAAGCAAAACTGTAAAAATTCATGAGGAATTTCAACGAAATAAAAATTATAATGAAAATATATTTCAGGATGCATCAAACTTCTTGAAAGATAATTTGGGTGGTGATTATTTAATACCATTACTTTTATTAGTTGTGTAAGTTTGTTTTAATTTTTTTTATGATTGATTGTTCTAGGGTTCGTGCAAAACTGAATTATTTAGAAACTGATTTTATATATATGACTCATTTTTCATTTTTAAATATACGTAAAGGCGAAGAATTATATGCTATAAGTTCTTTAGAAGCTGTTTTACATCATATTTTACATCAAAAAGATAAATTAAAAGCTATAAGTAACTATAATCTTATATTATGGGATAGTGTCAAGTCTGGAGATATAAACATTCTTGATTCTGTTTTTAAAAAAGAAAATCCAAATTTTATTTCTGTGTTTTTTGGCGATTTTACTTGTACATCTAAAATATCATCTGTTTTAAAGGATATTTATTATTATAAAGATATAAATGGGGATTCTGTAATAATGCTTGGAATAAAAACAAAACAGTTTTCTTCTGTAAGTTTTTTCCTTAATCATTCTCAATTTTCAATTGAAATTCTACTAAATGATCATGATATTGAGGGATCGACACTTTTAATGGTGGCTATTAAATTTGAATTTAAAGAAGCGATTAATATGCTTCTGCAAAAATTAAAGGAATGCTCAGAAGATGAATTTACTAATTATTTGGCTCAAAAGGATAAATTGGGAAGAACTGTTTGTCATTATTTATTTCATGAACCATATCTCATTATGGAACTTGGTATTTATCTTTCTTGGAAATCTCGTGATAAATATGGACAAACACCATTATTTATACTTTCTACAATGTATGATCATCCCGATTATAAAACAATGTTTTTAAATGCAATAAAAATTGTTCAATTGATAGAAAATAATACTTTAAATGTCGATGATCATGTTGATGATAATGGAAATTCTCTTTTCCATACAATTAATGATTCGGATTGTTTATTAGCATTATTAAACTGCAAAGGGAATATTAATAAAAAAAACAATCATGGATGTACTCCATTGATTTACCATGCAAAATCGGGAAAATCTGAATTGGTTAAGATTCTTGTGAATGATAAGAGAATAGATATGACTGCAAAGGATAAGAATGGATTTACTGCGCTACATTTTTCGGCTCAAGGGAATCTAGATGTTATGAATCTTTTAACAGAAGTAATAAATATAGAAGAACGAACAAGTTATACAGGTTTAACTGCATTACATATTGCGGCTCAAGAGAAATCGCTAGATTGTATTAATTATTTGATTAGAAATAAATCGGCCAACATTAATGCCTTAGATTATAAGGGAGACAGGCCTGTAGATCTTGCCACAGATCAAGAAGTAATTGATTTGTTGGATGGTATGTGTTGTCAATATTTCCTATTTTTAAAATTGTTGAATACTATTTATAGAATATGCCCTTTTTATGAATAGCTCTGGAAGGAATAAAAGAATGGTACGCGCTGTTAGGGCAATGATTGAAAATGATTCTACTGTCAAATTCGTTATTAAAAGTGGATTTGTATAATTTAGCTTTTTTTTTCTAAAAAGACTCATTTTAATAGGTTAATAGCAATTCTAAGAATCTTATCACGGTTATTCGTACAGTTGAAGATTTTAAACTTCTATATAAATTTTTTATTCATGAGTATTCTGAATCATGGATTCCGTCTTTTCATATAAACTTTTTGCATCCTTGTATGATACCTTCTAAGCCTTCGAAAAGTATATTGCAAGCATTTCTTAATTGTTCCAATGCTTTTTTGCAAGCTTTATTACAACATTCAACCTTTTCTACTCATGAATTACTTTGGGAATTTTTTACAACGCCAGAACAAGCATGTATTATTATAGAACGAACTCAAAAAAAGAACATGGATAAAGATAAAGAAATTCCAAAGAAGTTAATTTCTATTGAAGATGTTAATGATGCTGATTTTTTTTTTAAATATGCAAAGAATAATATTGGAAATATGAAACATGCATATTATCGTTTATATAGAAATTTATATTTTTTAGAATTTAGTTATTTAGGTAAGTTTGAACAATATTAAAGGGTATTTTAATGACATTTTATGAGATCATCAAATGTCATATAAATTATTTTTCCATTTTTTACAAACTCCTTCTTTTAAATTTCTTGAGATTAAAGGTCATCTTTTTGTAATTGAACATTTTATTGATAATCTTGTCCTAAAGGTATCTATTGTTTACTTTAAAGCTTTCTTAAACAAATGTATAGACGCCTTTAATAACAGAGCTTATTCATACAATACAACAAACAGAAAATATATTTAGTGATATTTTGGTATTTTTCATCCAAATGCATATTAATACATCTCAATTTTGTATATAGAATGCTTTTGAACGGCCTCGTCCATTTATTAAGGAACTAATATCATTTTATAAATCTTCGGAGAAATCTCCTGTTATTAATAAAAATATAGCATGGCCATTAAATTTTCTAAGCAATACAAGAAAAAGGATACAGCAAATGGTGGCAAAACATAACACTCGCTGTATACAAACATTATTAAAACAATCAGCGAAACTTCATTATACACATATTATTTTAATTACTGAACTTGCTGACTTTTATAATGCACATATTCAGAAAATACAAGAAGCTTTGAAAAACTTTGCGATAGCTACAATACAGAAAGAACGTTGCAGACTCGATCAATTACAAAGAGCATTTGTTGCGTTACGTAGTTGTACTATAGACTAACTTCTAAAAAAAAATACTTTTGCCTCAGATCAAGTGTAGAAAGGCTCATAATGCACAGAAGTTTAATGAACTTTTGCTATTTGAGTCACTTTTTCTGTATTTTTGCATCACAGGCTTATTTTAGTATCGTTAAATCTCGAAATTTTTGCACCGTTTTGATTTCAAAAAATTATATTGCTTAATAACTTAATAAAAATTAAAAAAGATACTCAAATATTATAAATGAATGTGTTATATATAGGAAATTTTGTTTATATGGATAACACTAAATGAAATTGTTTTCAAAGAACAATAAAGTAATGTAACTGGATATGACTGTACCTTCTCATCTTGTGGCTGTCTTGCTTGTTATTAATTCGTTTTCCGGGAGTAGCCTTGTTTTTCATTTCCCCCCATGTCCGGATGCTGACCAATTATTGACAAATTCTTTACAAGATATTGATGTATTAGATGGATTGTCGTCAAATGAAACAGAGAGTCTGGAAGAAGAGAGTTTTGTGGCGTCGGAATTGAGTGATGGTCTTGGAGAAGAATGTCAACTAGAAGATACAGATAAGGATCATATAAGACGACATCCATGGGATAATATTTTAGGGTTTAATAGTGATTTTTTAGCAGATCTTTTAACACCGTGTAAAACTCATTGCGGAAAAAAATTTGAATTATGGGTAGATGAATTAGTTTTCCTTGGACTTCCTGTTCATATACGGTCGGATGGTACATGGTCTAAACAGGCAAACTTATTGAGATATTGTGACTTGAGCCACGGCGAAGCGTCTAATGTTTTTGATTTAGAAATATCTGGCGTAAATGAATCTGTGGAAGACTGTATTGAACCTTCTCAGCATCAAATGACATTGTTTCATATAGTTATGGCTATGAAATTATCATTGACGCAAAATTATCACGCGAAAATTAATGAAATGTATACCAATGTTGTAACTAAGTTAGCTATGGCTTTGAACTATGAACAAGCAAAAACTAACTATGTTTGGTCCCAATCAGAAATTATTTTGCAAATGCGAGAAAAAGCTGTAAATGATGGTAAATCGTTTTGCTTTTTTTATTTAATCTTATGTATTAGGAATCTCTTTTAATGCATTATGGGCAGACATTCTATTTAAATCTAGTCTTGCATCAGCATTAGCTACTGTATACAATGCTATTTCTGTATCTGGAATAGCTCATTTAACTATTAACAACTCTTTTGACTTATCTATTTTTATTCCGACTCCTATAATCACTTCTTCTATTCCTACCGATGTTTCTGAAAGTAATTGTTTTCTAACATCTGTTGATATTTATGATGAAGACATGGATTATAATGATCCATTTTTAACTCCACATTCTTCTTTACTATTATTGGACGATATTGAAAGTGTCTTACAAAATATACCAGCTGATGCGAACCCTTCTTTATCTTTATTTGTAAAAAATATACGTCCGACTCAGACGTAATTTTGTATAACTGGTTGGAATTTATTATTGATTTTTTTAGTTTACTTAAATTATCTCAGCAAATTAATATTCCTTTGAAAACTATACATGTTCTTGCAGAGCATCTTATTTATTGGAGAAGAGCTATACCTATACCACCTATAAATATGCGGAACATATACTTTGTTAGCCCTGCTGCAAATATGGCAAAGTATAGATTTAATATATGCATTGATTTTTTGATTTATTTTAGATTAAAATACCAAGAATCTATGTTTAGAATGCTATTTCCTACGATACCATCTCTTTCTACTATATTGGAACAACTTTCAAAAGAATTGCATCCTTTTTCGTTTTACATTCCTTCAAAAAGTTGTCGTGGTATTTATTTGAATGTTCTTACTTGGTTAATAAGATATGGATGGGTTTGTCAGCTTAAAACGTTTATTTGGATAAGGGTTTCAAAAGAAATTAAAGAGGTTGTTTTGAATAAACAAAAACGAGGACATATTTCTTTTATTGATTCCACCTCATTTACTCCCATAGATGATTTAACGGATTCTATTATTAGAGAGCCTCATCAAGCTTCTAAACTAGAACGAGCATGGATTGAAGAAATTATAAGTAGGAAACCTTTAAAATACGCTATTCTTTTTAATAGGTATTGATTAATGATTTACAATAAGCATTAATAAAAAATAGAATTATTAAATATTTTAATGGAAAAAATGCACTAGAAAAAATATCATCTCTTGAAGGAATCCCAAGAAAGGATATTAGAGAAGTATTACAAGTATTTGAAAATAATCTTGAAAAAACCTATTTTTGGTAGAACTTTTAGATTCTTGCTTTATAAAATTAGATAAAGAATTAGAAAAATTTACGTATTTAACTAATATATTTGATCCGATTTTATAAATATAATTTTAAAGATAAAATTTGTGGGTTTTAAATATATGTAATTAATGAAATTCTATATCTTATAATTTTATCTAGATTATTTAAATTCATAAGTATTGGACTAGGGTATATCAGGAAAAATAATGATTTTGAAATGTAAGAGAATAAATTATGGTTTTACATATTTTCAATATTTTTTTTGAAAAAAAAATAATATTGAATTTTAATTTAGATTATATCATAAATTATTGAATCTTGGGACTTAAATAATTTAAAAAGATATAAAAGCTCTAATAAATCATCTTGTTTTTTTGATTCAAATGTTTTTAGTACTTCAGGTTTTTTAAACACAAATTATAAGCCGAAAATGTCTAGAATATCTATTCAAGAAAATGATTCAAGTATTGAAATTAGAGAAAACAATAATAATATAGAAACATTATTTATTCCATCTATTCTTTATGGGAAATCGTATATTAAACGCTTTCTGTTTTATTTTTATTAATAAAATATAGACAAGAAGATCTTGAAGATGTTTTAAATGATTCTTTACTTTTAGATACAATATTAAATATAACTTATCCGGGAATTTTGCAACAAACAAATGCACTTATAGATGCATACAAAACAAATATACAGTTTTCTGGTATAAAATGTGATATTTATTTAAAAAACTTGGGTAATTTTGTATAGAAGAACTGTTAAATCAAAAATCTTATCTTTTAAATTTGCAAAAAAGTACAGAAAATATAATTAATCAAATGAAGAAGTATCAAAGACAATGGGAAGATTCTAAAGAGAATATGAATATTTCGTTACAGGTAGTTGTTATTGTTTATTAAAATCTAAAAATAATAAACGATAGCCTTTTTCAAAATCATATATACTTTTTCGACTTCAAAATGCAATAGACGAAATAAACAATTTTTCATACTCTCTTCAGAAATTATTTATAGAAAATAAAGAAAATACTAGTCTTTTAATATTTATAAAAGAATATAGGCAAGCAAGGAAACTTTATTATTATCGCCTTGAAAAAAAAAAAATAATGGAAATATGGTAAAATATTTACATTAATATAATAAATAGAATTGTTAATTATTATTAAATATATTATATTTTTAAAAAATTATAATTAATTTAATATTTTAAAAAAACGATTTTTTAAAATTTCAAAATAAAATGTTATTGTTTCAATTTATAATATTTGGAAAGGAAATATCATAGACTTTTATACCATATATTGAAAATATTTTTCTGTTTTTATTAAATAGATCTGCAATATTACTACAGTCTAAAAATGCAATATTCTTTTAATTCTTATTCAAGGTTATTTTTAAAAAAAATATTGTACATTTAAATGATTTCAAAATCCTATTATTAACATTGTATAATTTAAATGAAGATATAACATAATGTATTACATATCAAATAATTAAATATTACATATTAAATAATTAAATATTACATATTAAATAATTAAATATTAATCTTTAAAAATTAGTATGAAATAATGATTTAAAAACCATCATCTAGTTTCCCGAATTTATTTTCAGGAGTCGATTTTTTTAATTTAGAATCTGCAAGTCCTTTCAGATACTCATCCAAAGGATTTTTATTATAACATATGGTAAGAAATTTGACATATTCTTCGTTTTCTGTGCAGAGAGATCCATAGGTTTCTGCCTCCCGCAACTTAGTGACACAATCTTCATGTGAAGGATCAACTTGAGTCATTTCCTCTTTAATCCTATCGCATCTGAGGCTAACAAGTGCTGCTAAAGAAAAGCATGTATGAGTTGGGTTTAAACAGAAAGTGAGGAAATCCACAGTTGTGTTTAATGTAAAACCGCATATTCGAGGAAGTACTTTTTGACATAGATCAAGATGAGTATTAGAGTCCTTTCTTAAAAAAACTTTTCGAAAGTAGTACTCATATACAGTAAGAGAAGATGCTATTTCTAAATCAAAAACACAATGACCTTTAAGGCGGTCGCATAAGCTATAAAGTGTTGGATCAAGATCTTTCAGGTAAGAACATGGTCCTAAAAATTTCTTACATAAGTCTACATCTATACCTGATAAAGAAACAATTTCGGGATATTGTTCATCCGGGAGTTTATTTTGAAGTTCCTTTTTTAAATTCGGTATATGCTGTTCAAAAAGCTCAACCCTGGTTTTTGCACAGACAGAATTCTGAGAAGCGGTAGTCTTAGCGTCACAGAAGTAAGCTGATTGAGAAAAGAAGTCTAGACCCAAACATCTCTGACATATTTCTATGCAATCCGACTCGAATGAAATAGGCTTAAGTTGACCAAGCAAATAACCCATAAAATATGAAGGATCAACAGTAGGGTTATTTTTTGGTGAGTATAAACCTCCATCCAATTTCATAGCACCCAATAAAGCTCCCATACTCATTTTCGGATATGAACGAAAAGGAAGACTCGATTTTCTTAGAGAATCGCGTATTGTAGGAAGTAATGATTGTAACGAATCAGGATTAAGACAAAGCCGTACAAAATGATCGCCTAAGAAGGATAGTTCATTACATAATTTCTTCAATTTTCCTCGGAAAGATTCTGAGGTAAAATCATCAAGAGAATTTACAAGAAGAACATGAAAGCGCTCTTCATTATAAGCATAGTTGCAGATGGATAACAGTGTGCGGCATTTTCTACTGAGTTCACTAGAACATCCTCGTGACCTAAGACGACATTTCGTATAAGCAGTATGGCAGTCAGTCCCAGACAGAAGAAAAGTCATTAGATAATCATAAGTATCAGACTGATCTCTACACAAGTCTTCTTTGACTTTAGGCAATTTCTGGCATGCTTCACGCTGATGTTCACATATACTTTTTACGGCATCACCAATTTTGGAAAGATCACCGTATACCCTTGTTAATTCCTCACATGCATCTGAGAGATGCTGTAGACAAGAACGAGTATCTCCTTTTGTAAGAAACAACAAAATGTCATCATAATTATAAATCTTAGATACTAAATTTTTGAAAAATCGATGTTCAGTACCTGGAGGTTTAAAAGGAGGCATCAATGTTGCAAACCCTAATAAAATAAGAAAAAAGATAAGATAAAAGTTAAAGATAAAAGATAAAAAATAAGATACCTAAAGGACCAAAAGTTTCAGAAAGAACATATGTTATGAAAGTAAAAAGAAAAAATAATATAATCTTCATATTTTATTGACAAAAATAAATAATCTTTGATTTATGTCAACAGTTATTAAATAACTTTATAAGTCTTTTATATAATTTGTGGAGTTTTAAAATATGAGAAAAAAAAAAAGTTTATAATACATCTATATATTTATAATATTAAGTTGGATTTGTTTTATACATAAAATTTATTTTTCATTTACTTTTCTTTTAAATAGCTAACAAATTTATAATTTTTCTGGATATTTAATATATTTTTAAAATAATTTTTAAATTAGATCTAATCTCATTAAAAATATCTATAATATTAATATGGTTCAAAAATGTAATATTTTTTTAATTCTTATTCAGGGCTATTTTTAAAAAAAATATTGTACATTTAAATGATTCCAAAATCCTATTATTAACATTATATAATTTAAATGAAGATATAACATAATGTATTACATATCAAATAATTAAATATTAATTTCTAAAAAATAGTATGAAATAATGATTTAAAAACCATCATTTAGTTTCCCGAATTTATTTTCAGGAGTCAATTTTTTTAATTTAGAATTTGCAAGTTCTTTGATATACTCATCGAAATAAGTTTCATAACATGTGGTAAGAAATTTGACATATTCTTCGTTTTCTGTGCAGACAGATCCATAGGTTTCTGCCTCCCGCAACTTAGTGACACAATCTTTATGTGAAGGATCAACTTGAGTCATTCCCTGTTTAATCCTATCGCATCTGAGGTTAACAAGTGCTGCTAAAGCAAAGCATGTATGAGTTGGGTTTAAACAGAAAGTGAGGAAATCCACAGTTGTGTTTAATGTAAAACCGCATATTCGAGGAAGTACTTCTTGACATAGATCAATATGAGTATTAGGGTCCTTTTTTAAATAAAATTTTCGAAAGTAGTACTCATATACACTAAGAGAAGATGCTATTTCTAAGTCATAAGCACAACGACCTTTAAGGCGGTCGCATAAGCTATAAAGTTTTGAATCAAGATTTTCCAGGTAAGAACATGGTCCTAAAAATTTCTTACAGAAGTCTACATCTATACCTGATAAAGAAACAACTTCGGGATATTGTTCATCCGAGAGTTTATATTCAAGTTCTTTTTTTAAATTCGGTATATGCTGTTCAAAAAGATCCGCCCTGGTTTTTTCACAGACAGAATTCTGAGAAGCGGTAGTCTTAGCGTCACAGAAGTAAGCTGATTGAGGAAAGAAGTCTAGACCCAAACATTTCTGACTCATTTTCACGCAATCCGACGCGAATGATGTAGACCTATGTTGACCAAGCAAATAACCCATAAAATATGAAGGATCAACAGTAGGGTTATTTTTTGGTGAGTATAAACCTCCATCCAATTCCGAGGCATCCAATAAAGCTCCTATACTCATTTTCGGATATGAATAAAAAGGAAGACTCGATTTTCTTAGAGAATCGCGTATTTCAGGAAGTGATGTTTGTAACGAATCAGGATTAAGACAAAGCTGCACAAATTGATCGCCTAAAAAGGATAGTTCATTACATAATTTCTTCAATTTTCCTCGGAAAGATTCTGAGGTGGAATCACCAAGAAAATTTGCAAAAAGAACCCGAAGGTGCTCTTCATTATAAGCATAGTTGCAGTGGGATAACAGTGTGCGGCATTTTCTACTGAGTTCACTAGAACATCCTCGTGACCTAAGACGACATTTTGTATAAGCAGTACGGCAGTCATTCCCATTCAGAAAAAAATTTGCTAGATAATCATAAGCCTCAGACTCATCTCTACACGAGTCTTCTTTGACTTTAGGCAATTTCTGGCATGCTTCATGCTGATGTTCACATATACTTTTTACGGCATCACCAATTTTGGAAAGATCACCGTATACTCTTGTTAATTCCTCACATGCATCTGAGAGATGACGTAGACAAGAACGAGTATCTCCTCTTGTAAGAAACATCAAAATGTCATCATAATTATAAATGTAAGATGCTAAATTTCTGAAAAATCGAAGTTCAATACCTGAAGGTTTAAAAGGAGGCATCAATGCTGCAAACCCTAATAAAATAAGAAAAAAGATAAGATAAAAGATAAAGATAAAAGATAAGATACCTAAAGGACCAAAAGTTTCAGAAAGAACATATGTTATGAAAGTAAAAAGAAAAAATAATATAATCTTCATATTTTATTGACAAAAATAAATAATCTTTGATTTATGTCAACAGTTATTAAATAACTTTATAAGTCTTTTATATAATTTGTGGAGTTTTAAAATATGAGAAAAAAAAAAAAGTCTATCTATGATATATCTATATATTTATAATATTAAGTTGGATTTGTTTTGTACATAAAATTTATTTTTCATTTACTTTTCTTTTAAATAGTTAACAAATTTATAATTTTTCTGGATATTTAATATATTTTTAAAATAATTTTTAGATTAGATCTAATCTCATTAAAAATATCTATAATATTAATATGGTTCAAAAATGTAATATTTTTTTAATTCTTATTCAGGGCTATTTTTAAAAAAAATATTGTACATTTAAATGATTTCAAAGCCCTATTATTAACATTGTATAATTTAAATAAAGATATAACATAATGTATTACATATCAAATAATTAAATATTAATTTCTAAAAAATAGTATGAAATAATGATTTAAAAACCATCATTTAGTTTCCCGAATTTATTTTCAGGAGTCAATTTTTTTAATTTAGAATTTGCAAGTTCTTTGATATACTCATCGAAATAAGTTTCATAACATGTGGTAAGAAATTTGACATATTCTTCGTTTTCTGTGCAGAGAGATCCATAGGTTTCTGCCTCCCGCAACTTAGTGACACAATCTTTATGTGAAGGATCAACTTGAGTCATTCCCTCTTTAATCCTATCGCATCTGAGGTTAAGAAGTGTTGCTAAAGCAAAGCATGTATGAGCTGGGTTTAAACAGAAAGTGAGGAAATCCACAGTTGTGTTTAATGTAAAACCGCATATTCGAGGAAGTACTTTTTGACATAGATCAATATGAGTATTAGGGTCCTTTTTTAAAAAAACTTCTCGAAAGTAGTACTCATATATACTAAGAGAAGATGCTATTTCTAAGTCATAAGCACAACGACCTTTAAGGAGGTCGCATAAGCTATAAAGTGTTGAATCAAGATTTTCCAGGTAAGAACATGGTCCTAAAAAATCCTTACAGAAGTCTACATCTATACCTGATAAAGAAATAACTTCGGGATATTGTTCATCCGAGAGTTTATATTCAAGTTCTTTTTTTAAATTCGGTATATGCTGCTCCAAAAGCGCAACAGCGGTTTTTTCACAGAGAGAATTCAGAGAAACGGCAGTCTCAGCGTCACAGAAGTAAGCTGATTGAGGAAAGAAGTCTAGACCCAAACATTTCTGACTTATTTTCACGCAATCCGACGCGAATGATGTAGACCTATGTTGACCAAGCAAATAACCCATAAAATATGAAGGATCAACAGTAGGGTTATTTTTTGGTGAGTATAAACCTCCATCCAATTCCGAGGCATCCAATAAAGCTCCTATACTCATTTTCGGATATGAATGAAAAGGAAGACTCGATTTTCTTAGAGAATCGCGTATTCCAGGAAGTGATGTTTGTAACGAATCAGGATTAAGACAAAGTTGCACAAATTGATCGCCTAAAAAGGATAGTTCATTACATAATTTCTTCAATTTTCCTCGGAAAGATTCTGAGGTGGAATCACCAAGAAAATTTGCAAAAAGAACCCGAAGGTGCTCTTCATTATAAGCATAGTTGCAGTGGGATAACAGTGTGCGGCATTTTCTGCTGAGTTCACTAGAACATCCTCGTGACCTAAGACGACATTTTGTATAAGCAGTATGGCAGTCAGTCCCAGACAGAAAAAAATTTTCAAGATTATCATAAGTATCAGACTGATCTCTACACAAGTCTTCTTTGACTTTAGGCAATTTCTGGCATGCTTCATGCTGATGTTCACATATACTTTTTACGGCATCACCAATTTTGGAAAGATCACCGTATACCCTTGTTAATTCCTTACATGCATCTGAGAGATGACGTAGACAAGAACGAGTATCTCCTTTTGTAAGAAACAACAAAATGTCATCATAATTATAAATCTTAGATACTAAATTTTTGAAAAATCCAAGTTCAATATCTGAAGGTTTAAAAGGAGGCATCAATGTTGCAAACCCTAATAAAATAAGAAAAAAGATAAGATAAAAGTTAAAGATAAAAGATAAAAAATAAGATACCTAAAGGACCAAAAGTTTCAGAAAGAACATATGTTATGAAAGTAAAAAGAAAAAATAATATAATCTTCATATTTTATTGACAAAAATAAATAATCTTTGATTTATGTCAACAGTTATTAAATAACTTTATAAGTCTTTTATATAATTTGTGGAGTTTTAAAATACGAGAAAAAAAGTCTATTTATGATATATCTATATATTTATAATATTAAGTTGGATTTGTTTTATACATAAAATTTATTTTTCATTTACTTTTTTTTTAAATAGTTAACAAATTTATAATTTTTCTGGATATTTAATATATTTTTAAAATAAATTTTAAACTAGATCTAATCTCATTAAAAATATCTGTAATATTACTATAGTTTAAAAATGTAATATTCTTTTAATTCTTATTCAGGGCTATTTTTAAAAAAAATATTGTACATTTAAATGATTTCAAAATCCTATTATTAACATTGTATAATTTAAATGAAGATATAATGTATTACATATTAAATAATTAAATATTGCATATTAAATAATTAAATATTAATCTTTAAAAATTAGTATGAAATAATGGTTTAAAAACCACCATCATCATCATTTGGTTTTCCGGATTCTTCATCATTTGGTTTTCCGAATACTTCATCATTTGGTTTTCCGAATACTTCATCATTTGGTTTTCCGAATACTTCATCATTTGGTTTTCCGAATACTTCATCATTTGGTTTTCCGAATACTTCATCATTTGGTCTTCCGAATACTTCATCATTTGGTTTTCCGAATACTTCATCATTTGGTTTTCCGGATTCTTCATCATTTGGTTTTCCGGATACTTCATCATTTGGTTTTCCGAATACTTCATCATTTGGTTTTCCGAATACTTCATCATTTGGTTTTCCGAATACTTCATCATTTGGTTTTCCGGATTCTTCATCATTTGGTTTTCCGGATACTTCATCATTTGGTTTTCCGGATACTTCATCATTTGGTTTTCCGAATACTTCATCATTTGGTCTTCCGAATACTTCATCATTTGGTTTTCCGGATACTTCATCATTTGGTTTTCCGAATACTTCATCATTTGGTTTTCCGGATTCTTCATCATTTGGTTTTCCGGATACTTCATCATTTGGTTTTCCGAATACTTCATCATTTGGTTTTCCGAATACTTCATCATTTGGTTTTCCGGATCCATCATTTAGTTTTCTGGATTTATCCTCTTGAGAAGTCAAATCTTTTAATATAGAACCCGCAAGCTCTTTCAGATATTGATTTTTAGGATAACTAGTATAACATGTAGTAAGAAATTTGAGATATTCTTCGCTTAGTGGGCACTGAACTCTATAGACGCTGGCTCCCAACAACTGATCAGTACATTGTTGTTCCGTAGGATCAGTATCAGTCATTTCCTTTTTAATCTCAGTGCATCTGAGTTGAACAAGTTCTTCTAAAGCAAGACATGTATGCAATGGTCTTAAACAGAAAGTGAGGAAATCCACAGTTGTGTTTAATATACTAGTGCATACTTGAGGAATTTCTTTTTGACATAGATCAAATCTACTATTAGAGTCATGTCCTGAATTAATTCCGCGAAGGTAGCGCTCAAATACACTAAGAGAAGATCCTACTTCTAAGCCGTGTGCACAATGACCTTCAAGAAGAGTACATAAACGGAAGAGTTTTGGATCAAGTCTTTTTAGGTAAGAACATGGTCTTAACAATTGTGTACACAAATCTACATTTATGCCTGTCCAAAAAACACTTTCGGGATATCGTTCCTTCCAAATTTCACGATGAAGTTTGTTTTCTAAATTTGGTACTTCCTCGTCCAAAAGCAGAAGCGAGGCTTTTAGACAGGGAACATCCCAATGAGCGTCGGACCTGGCGTCACAAAAGTAAGCTGATTGAGGAAAGAAGCCTAGACCCAAACATTTATGACCTATTTTCATGCAATCGAACATGATTTTAGTAAAGCCCTGTTGACCAAGCAAATAACCCATAAAATATGCAGGATTAACTGAAGGATCAGTTCTTGGTAAGAATAAACCGCCATCCAATTTCTGGGTATCTAATAAAGCTCCTGCACTCATTTTTGGATATAAAAAAAAGCCTCCTCTTCCTTCTTTCCGAAGAAAATCGAATTTACCTAATTCTGATACTAACAAATCAGGATTAAGACAAAGCTGTACAAGTAGATCGCTTGTATTGAATAGATCACGACATAAAACCTTCAATTTTTCTTGGAAAGATTCTGAGTAGTAATCATCACTAATTAAATTTGTAAAGAGAGTATAAAGTTTATATTCATTATAACTACGCTGGCAGGCGTACAACAGTGTACGGCACTCTTTCATGTATTCATAAGAACATCCTCGTGACCTAAGACGACATTTCGTATAAGAATACAAGCATTGATACGAATCCAGAGGCGATGTTTTTTCTAGCCCATCAGTATAAGTTACATCCTCTGTTTCACATAATTCTTTTTTGACTTCAGGCAATTTCTGGCATGCTTCATGCTGATGTTCACATATACTTTTTACGGCATCACCAACTCTGGAAAGATCACCGTATACCCTTGTTAATTCCTTACATGCATTTGAGAGATGCTCTGAACAAGAATGAGTATTCCCGTTCGTAAGAAAGATCAAAAGTTCATCAAAGCTATAAGCTCCAGATACTAAATCTTTTTTAAATTCAAGTTCTGGATTTGAAAGATTATAAGGGGGCATCAATGCTGCAAATCCTAATAAAATAAGATAAAAGATAAGATAAAAGATAAGATGCCTAAAGGACCAAAAGTTCCAGAAAGAACATATGTTATGAAAGTAAAAAGAAAAAATAATATAATCTTCATATTTTATTGACAAAAATAAATAATCTTTGATTTATGTCAACAGTTATTAAATAACTTTATAAGTCTTTTATATAATTTGTGGAGTTTTAAAATATGAGAAAAAAAAAAGTCTATGATATATCTATATATTTATAATATTAAGTTGGATTTGTTTTGTACATAAAATTTATTTGGTATTTACTTTTTTTTAAATAGTTAACAAATTTATAATTTTTCTGGATATTTAATATATTTTTAAAATAATTTTTAAACTAGATTTAATCTCATTAAAAATATCTATAATATTAATATGGTTTAAAAATGTAATGTTCTTTTAATTCTTATTCAGGGCTATTTTTAAAGAAAATATTGTACATTTAAATGATTTCAAAATCCTATTATTAACATTGTATAATTTAAATGAAGATATATAATGCATTAGATATTACATAATTAAATATTACATATTAAATAATTAAATATTAATCTTTAAAGATTAGTATGAAATAATGGTTTAAAAACCATCATCATCTAGTTTTTCAGACTCTATTTCTTGAGAAGTCAAATCTTTTAATCTAGAAGCTGCAAGGTTTTTCAGATATTGATTTTGAGGATAATTAGTATAACATGTAGTAAGAAATTTGAGATATTCTTCGCTTTGTGGGCACATAGATCCATAGGTGTCCGCTTTTTGCAACTTAATGAGACATTCTTTTTCCGAAAGATCAATTTCAGTCATTCCCTTTTTAAGCTCATCGCATCTATGTAAATAAAGACTCATTAAAGCAAAGCATGTATGCGATGGTTTTAAACAGAAAGCAAGGAAATCTACAGTTTTGTTTAATATGCTAGTGCATATTTGAGGAAGTGCTTGTTGACATAGATCAAGATTATGAATAGAGTCCTCTCTTAAATTAGCTTTGCGAAACTGGTACTCAAATATATTAAGAGAAGATCCTATTTCTAGGCCGTAAGCACAATGACCTCTAAGATAATCGCATAAGCTATTAAGTGTTGAATCGAGTTTTCCTAAGTAAGAACATGGTCTTAAAAATTTCGTGCACAAATTTACATTTATGCCTGACCAAAAAATACCTTCGGGATATTGCTGATCCGAGAGTCTATATTCAAGTTCCTTTTTTAAATTCGGTACATGCTGTTCCAAAAGCGCGACCTCGGTTTTTTTACAGGTAGTATCCCAATGAGTGTTAGACTCTGCGTTACAAAAGTAAGCTGATTGAGGAAAAAAGCCTAGACCCAAACATTTCTGACTTATTTTTACGCAATCCGACACGAATGAAGTAAAACCATGTTGACCAAGCAAATAACCCATAAAATATGCAGGATTAACTGAAGGATCAGTTCTTGGTAAGAATAAACCGCCATCTAATCCCTGAGCGTTCAATAAAGCTCCTGTACTCCATTGCGAATAAAAAAAAAAACTTAATTTCCCTGCCTTCTGAAAAACATCAGTTATACTCAAATCTGATAGTAACGAATCAGGATTAAAACAGAGTTGTACAAATAGATCGCTTGTGTCGAATAGATCACGACATGTAACTTTCAATTTTTCTCGGAACGTTTCCGAGGAGAAATCATTACCAAGTAAATTTATAAAATAAGCATGAAGTTCATATTCACTATAAATATAGCGGCAGATGTATAACAGTTTACGGCATTGTTCCATGTATTCATAAAAACATCCTCGTGACCTAAAACGACATTTCGTATAAGTAGTATAGCATTGATCCTCCTCCGTAAACGATGATTCTTTTAGTTTTTCATAAGTTACCTTATCGAGGTTACATAATTCTTTTTTGACTTCAGGCAATTTCTGGCATGCTTCATGCTGATGTTCACATATACTTTTTACGGCATTACCAATTCTGGAAAGATCACCGTATACTTTTGTTAATTCCTCACATGTATTTGAGAGATGCTGTAGACAAGAATGGTCATTTCTTGCTGTAAGAAATATCAAAAGGTCATCAAAGCTATAAGTTCCAGATATTAAATTATCTGTAAAATGAAGTTCTATACTTGGAGGTTCATAAGGGGGCATTAATTCTGTAAACCCTAATTAAAATAAGATAAAAGATAAGATAAAAGATAAGATGCCTAAAGGACCAAAAGTTCCAGAAAGAACATATGTTATGAAAGTAAAAAGAAAAAATAATATAATCTTCATATTTTATTGACAAAAATAAATAATCTTTGATTTATGTCAACAGTTATTAAATAACTTTATAAGTCTTTTATATAATTTGTGGAGTTTTAAAATATGAGAAAAAAAAAAGTCTATGATATATCTATATATTTATAATATTAAGTTGGATTTGTTTTGTACATAAAATTTATTTGGTATTTACTTTTTTTTAAATAGTTAACAAATTTATAATTTTTCTGGATATTTAATATATTTTTAAAATAATTTTTAAACTAGATTTAATCTCATTAAAAATATCTATAATATTAATATGGTTTAAAAATGTAATGTTCTTTTAATTCTTATTCAGGGCTATTTTTAAAGAAAATATTGTACATTTAAATGATTTCAAAATCCTATTATTAACATTGTATAATTTAAATGAAGATATATAATGCATTAGATATTACATAATTAAATATTACATATTACATAATTAAATATTACATATTACATAATTAGATATTACATATTAAACAAAACAATTAAATATTAGATACTAAATAATTAAATATTAATCTTTAAAAATTAGTACGAAATAATGGTTTAAAAACCACCATCATCATCATTATCATCATCATCTGGTTTCCCGAAATCCAATCGAGGAGCAAATCTACTAGGATCAGAATCTTTAAGGGATTTTAAAAACCAATTATGAGGATATTTGGTATAACATGTGGTAAGAAATTCGTTATATCCTTTCAACACTCGGCACTTCTCCCGATAGACGCCAATTTTCGAGAACAGATCATCACATTGTTGTTCCGTAGGATCAGTAGTAGCCAATACACTTTTAAACCCTTTGCATCTAACACTATCAAGTTCTTTTAAAGCCAAACATGTATGCGATGGTCTTAAACAGAAAGTGAGGAAATCCACAGTTTTGTTTAATATAACAGTGCATATTTGAGGAAGTGCTTCTCGACATAGATCTAGTTGACTAACAGGACGGCTCGTTATGTCAACTCCGTTAAAGTAGTTGTTAAATACACTAAGAGAAGATCCTACTTCTAAGCCATGTGCACAATGACCTTCAAGAAGAGTACATAAACGATCGAGTCTTGAATCAAGTTTTTTTAGGTAAGAACATGATTTTAAAAATTCCGTACATAAATCTACATCTACGCCTGTCCAAAAAATAGTATCGGGATGTAGTCGATCTCTGAGTTTACGTTGAAGTTCGTTTTTTAAATTTGGTACATCCTGTTCAAGAAGTGTAACCTCAGCTCTTTTACAGGCACTACTCCGAGAAGTGCTGGACCCAGCCTCACAAAAGTAAGATGATTGAGGAAAGAAGTCTAGACCCAAACATTTCTGACTTATTTCTAAGCAATCCGATACGAATGAAGTAGAGCCACGTTGACCAAGCAAATAAGCCATAAAATATACAGGATTAACTGAAGGATCAGTTCTTGGCAAGAATAAATTGCCATCCAATTCCTGGGCATCCAATAAAGCTCCTATACTCACATGCGGATATGAAAAAAAGCCCCCTCTTCCTTCTTTCCGAAGAAAATTAAATTTACCTAATTCTGATACTAACAAATCAGGATTAAGACAAAGCTGTACAAATAGATCGCTTGTGTTGAATAGATCACGACATAAAACCTTCAATTCTTTTCGGAAGGATTCTGAGTTGTAATCATCACTAATTAAATTTGTAAAGAGAGTATGAAGTTCATATTTACTATAACTACGCTGGCAGGCATGCAACAGTGTACGGCACTCTTCCATGTATTTATAGGAACATGCTCGTGACCTAAGACGACATTTTATATAAGAATAAAAGCATTGATTCGAATCCAAAGGCGATGTTTTTTCTAGCTTATCATTATAAGTTACCTCATCGAGGTTACATAATTCTTTTTTGATTTTAGGCAATCTCCGGCATGCTTCATAGTAATGTTCACATATATTTTTCATGGCATTACCAATTCTGGAAAGATCACCGTATACTTTTGTTAATTCACCACATGAATATGAGAGACGACGTAGACAAGAACCAATATTCCCTCCTGTAAGAAACATCAAAAGTTCATCAGAGCTATAAGTTCCAGATATTAAATCATCTTTAAAATGAAGTTCCGAAGTTGATGTTGTATAAGGGGGCATCAATGTTGCAAACCCTAATGAAATAAGAAAAAGATAAAAGATAAAAAATAAGATACCTAAAGGACCAAAAGTTCCAGAAAGAACATATGTTATGAAAGTAAAAAGAAAAAATAATATAATCTTCATATTTTATTAACAAAAACAAATAATCTTTGATTTATGTTAACGGTTATTAAATTATAATTTTATGGGTCTTTTATATAATGTGGAGTTTTAAAATGAGAAAAAAAAGTCTATGATATATCTATATATTTATAATATTAAATTAGACTTGTTTTATAGATAAAATTTATTTTGCATTTACTTTTCTTTTAAATAATTAGCAAATTTATGATTTTTTTAAATGTTTAAAATTAATCTTTTTAAAACAAAACTTGGAAATTCTCAAATAGAACAGTTTTATTAAATAATCTGGATTTATATTTTAATATGTTTTAATATTAAGAAGTATTTATATTATTCTAATGTTTTTATTTTTTAGATTCAATTTTTTTATATATTAATTTTTTATAATTTTTATCATAATTCAGATTAGTTTTTCTATATCCAATATAAATATATTCAAAAATGATATGTTTTAGCATTTTTAACATTTTTAATTATAATTTCTATTTTTATATATATCTAAATTTTGTTTTTTTTATTACTAAAAATTAGAATTTTAAGAGTTAAGCATATATATTTAAAAAAAATTATAATTTCGGAATATATTTTTTCTTAATATATTAATTATATATGGGATTTGTTTTTCTTTAGAATTATTTTAAATTTACATTTATATAATTTTATTTAACATTTTCAAAAAATATAATTTGGCAAAAAAAAAACAATTATAAATAATGGCATTATAATTATCCTTTATGATAAATGTTTTATAATAATTTTATTTTTCAATTGACGTATATGAATTAAGGTATGTTTTAAAGATAAAATTCAAAAAGAAATCACGGGTAATTTTCAAAATATTTAATTGGTAATTTTTAATTTATTATTTTAAATCTATATGCTATCTTGTTATATTTTATTTATATAAAACATATATATTAAGTTTTATCTCTATACTTTTTTTTATCTTTATTTTTTTTGTATTTTTATAACAATTATTCCTGATGATGTTATTTTATTAAATTCAATATTTCATTTTTATTTCTTTATCTAAGTTTGCGTCTTTGTTTCTTTATTCAAATTTATTTTATATTTTTATTTAAATAGCATTGCTACTATTGATATTACTATTGATCTTATTCTAAAGACATTTCTCTTATATTTGTATAAAACAACATCTTATTAGTGAAAATTATTCATCACTTTATTTTTTAATCACAATTTCTTTTTTATTGCAATTAATTGTTGTTAATATTGTTATTATCCTCATTCTTTTTTTCTTTTGTTTTCATCTTGTAATTTACATAGAAATTATTTTAAATAATTAACTCCTTGATATTGTAATTAATGATAATTGTTTTTACATTAAATATAAATTCTACAGATTTTGAAGTATTACATGTAAAATTTATAAATTTATACACAATTGCTAATTTTAAATGGTATTTTTATGACAATATTTGAATTAATATACAATTTTACAGTATTCCAATCCAAAATATAAATCCAATTTTTTTTCTACTATATTAAATTCTATTTTATCAAATTATAAAACTTATGGTTTACTTTTAATAGAAATAATTTAAGATGCAACGTTTATCAAAAGTAGAATAACAATACTATTAGTGACATTTATTATTATATATTATTTCTATTTCTTATAAGAACTGATAGATGCAATTTAAATTTTTTTATTATTTTTTGTATTTTTTTAAATTTATATATCTTTTTTTCTTTCTAAATAGTTAATAGTTATTTTTAAACTTAAAATTTTTTTAATATTAATTTAGCTCTGCGTAATAAATGCACTTAAGTGCAATTTTACTGCAATATAGCACTGAATCTCTCCATATTTTCAATCTTTTCTTTTTTTTAATTCTTGTCGCCTATGATTTTGAAATATTATAGTTTTGGATATATAATGTTTTTTGTTATTTTATGAATACTATTTTACATGATTAATTCATTATTAACCATTAAAGAACAAATAGATTATTAATTTTTCTAGAGACAATTTAACCTAATGATTTCAAATACATTATACAATTATAATAATTGCTAAAAATACTAATATGTTGATTCAAAAAATACTTAATTAGTTTATTTACATTTTTTAGAAAACATAAGATTTATTTAAAATATTACATGATTGTGTTTTTGGTTTTTTTGAATTGAAAAATCTAATTTTAAATTTTAATGTTCGGCAATAATTTTTTAATTTTGTTTGATATTTAAATCATTTACTAAAGAAAAATCTTTTTTACATATTCTTTAGATGCTTTTTAGGGCTTTTATGAGATTATATATAAATTAAGTAATACTATATTATTGTTTCGGAGTATTTAATATATCTTTTGAATTTTTTTTTAATTTTAAAGAGTATTTTATTTAATGTTAAATCATAAAGCTTCTTGAATAATTTGCTTATCAAAAAATCAGTATCCATTAAACAAAACACTTTGTTATAACACAACTCTTATATTTTTCTATAAAGCTTAAAAAATAACAAAACGGTATAATTTAAAATAAAAATATCTAGATTTTAAATATATAGCTTTTATTACTAAATAAATATAATCGAGTTTTAATCTTTTAAAATGTATTTTAATTTTTCTAAAAAAGAAAATTTAGAGATCTTAATTTTCTTGAGATTTTATTAAATATAAGTTATATATAAAATTTATATATTTATGATTTGAAAAATTTTAAACCTTTTGCATTAATTTCGATAACGTCGCTTAAATTAAAAATTAATATTTTAATTTTTTTATCTTATGTCTTTTAAGGTACTGGATGATGAATTTATTGCTATAAAGTAAATATTTTTATTTTTTATATACATTTTTAAGAATTAGTAGTTCGATATATCCATCATGTTTTGAATCCTTAGATAGTAATGCAAAAATTTATACTTTAAAAATTCCAAAAAAACCATACTATATTATTCTTCGGTTTCCAGAAACATATCCTTATGAAAAACCATATATTATGGAATCTAGAAATGTTGAAAAATCTATTGTAAGAGATATTTTAGCACAGATTCCCTATGGAGATGTAAGATATAGTTATTATTGAAAATTATTAATGATATCTATAATACTAGGTTTGTATTTTTGAATTAATAAAATGTCTTGAAGAAGAAGAGTTTCTTCAGAAAAATTTTAATACCTTAAATGATTGCAATATTAATATAAATATTTCTCCTACTTTAGACTTTATTTCGAAAGAAAATAATGAAAAGCGTATTAATCAAAATGAAATACCTTGGATCGTTTCTGATGTATTAATTTCTAAAAAATCCAGATTTATTGGACGAATGCTTGAAGTTAATTCTTTAGATATGGTTTATGTAGCCCTTAAAAGTTTGCAACATGAAAAATCATTACTGAATGCAACTCATAATATATGGGCATATAGGTTAATAGAAAAAAATGATAAAATAATTTATGGTTAGTTAATTTGTAGATAAATTATTATATAACTTTCTTAGACAGTAATGACGATGGGGAAAAAGGGGCTGGTTCGAATTTATCATGTTTATTGTATTCTATGGTAACTAATTCATCTATTTTATTAATACTTTACATAGGTATAGGGTGTAAAAAATGTTCTTGTAGTTGTAAGTAGATGGCATGGAGGAATTAATCTTGGTCCTTCCAGATTTAAACTTATAAATTCTTCTGCAAAGGCTGCTTTACTTCTTGGGATTTCTGTTAATAAATCGGAAAAAGATAAAGTTCATAAAAAAAAGAATGGAACATAAAATAATTGTTTTAGGATTTATTAAATATTCTAGAAAAACAAGAAGTTGTGTAATATTAATTTAATAAAATAAATAAAATTTGAATGGTATTGAATTTACAAATATATAATTTATAATTAAGATTTTTGAAAATTTGTTTTTAAAAATTGAATTTATAATTTATAACATATTTTGTAGAGAAATTGTCGGTTATCTTAATATTAAATATAATATTAAGATATTATATAATACTTTTATTTTTTACATTAACAAAACTGAACTCAGTTATAGTTGAAATTATTGTAATAATGGCCCTCTAAAATTTTTTTGTTATTATGAAATGATTAATTTCAGCTATAAGTACACAGAGTTATAATGGGTTTATACACGAAAATAATATTGTATTATTTTATTTATGGCATGTGTTTTTAGTATTTTAAAAGTCTTATTCTAGAATATGTAACTGGATAATTTGTTTCTAAAATAATAAAAATTTTAAAAAAATATGTCAAACGAATAATATTCCTCTATCTTTAAGTTATTTTTATATTAAATATTAAGGAAATTAGCTTTTTTTTAAATATTTTTTATTTTAAATAATTATATTATATAACCATGATAAACATTTCATACTTCATAATATTATTTTAGAAAAATAGATATAATTTAAATACAAACGGATTTTTATGTAAAAGTTAAAAACATTTTTTAATAATAAAATTATATATTATTTATTTAAAATGAAAAATCAAAAATGTTACATTTCAAATATATTATAAATATTCAAATTTTACTTTAGTGTAGGCTTAATTGCATACATTGTTTTGTTTAAATATATAATTATAAATAATTATTTCAGAAATTTTAAATATAAAATTCAAATTCTATTGAATACATTTAAAAAATAAAATTAATATGCTAATAAAATGTTATGTAAAAATATGAAAATTTAGATTAATTCTATATAAAATGAAATCCTATTTGCATAAATTTCAAAACTATACTTTTTAAATAATTTCTTTTGTAATAAATAATTGTGTATTAATTTTAAATTTAAAAATTTAATATTTTTATGTAAAATAAATTTCATTAAAACATTATATATATATATTCAAATTAAATATATTAAATATATCAATATTTTAAAAAAACTGTAGGAAAGATAAAACTGTTCTTTGTAATACAAATATGCTCTTAATATATTTTAAATATTAGAATTTTTTATCTTTAAAATCATACTACGATTAATTTTTTAAACAAAAAATTAAATTGTAAATTTGATCTAGAATCATCCCAATGGCAAAACAGGATTTGGGCCCTAAAGAAGCATCTCTTTTTCGTCAGATTATTGTAATTTCCTTGAATTCTTTAAATTAAAAACAATATTTATTTTAATAGAAACTTTATGAAATAAAACAATATAAAAAAAGTTTAAAAAATGCGGATCAAATCTTAAAAAAATATCCTGAACATGGAGGTTCTAGAATTTTATATATGTTTTTATATTAATATTTCTACTTAGAAACATTAGCTATGAAAGGTCTAATTTTAACTTTATTAAATAAAAAATCAGAAGGATATGAGCATGCGCATAGAGGGCTTAGAAATAACCTTACATCTCACATATGTTGGCATGTTTTTGGTCTTTTACATCGTTTGGATAAAAATTACAACGAGGCTATAAAATGTTATCTTAATGCTTTAAAATATGACAAAGAAAACTTGCAGATATTACGGGATTTAGCTTTACTTCAAACTCACAAACGTCTTTTTATACAGCTGGTTGTATGAATATCATCTTAATAATATATTATAATTAATTATATAAATAGAATACAAGAAATATTTTACTTCAATTAAATCCTAAGCAACGACAAAATTGGACAGCATATGCATTAGCAAATTATTTGAATGGAGATATTTTAGCATCAGAAAAAGTATTAACAATATACGAAAATATCTCAGGGGTTTGTATATTCATTTTATTTTTTAATTCCTATATAATATTACAGAACAATTTAAGGAATTATGAAAATTCTGAAACAATTTTATACAAATGTACTATAATCATGGAATTGGGGAATTATATAGAAGCATTAAATTATATAAATTCTGTAGAATGTCAAGTGATTGATAAAATGTCTATTATGGAGATTAAGGCTAAATGTTTTTTAAAATTACAAAAAAAAGAAGCGATAGCGGAGTATATTAAGCTATTAGATCGTAACTCTGAAAATTGTGAATATTACATGGATCTAGCTAAAGCTAAAGGATTAAAAAACAAAAATGAAGTAATAGACACTAATGGATTGAAACAAATGTATATTGATCTTGAGAAAAGATATCCCGGATCATATGTAGCTAAACGTTTACTTCTTGATTTCTTATCTGGTAATATCTAATCGTATTTTTTAAAACATTTTTTTAATGTATTATAGGCGACGAATTTAAAATAGCTATAAATAAATATTTAAAAAGACTTTTTAAAAAAGGCACACCATCCACATTTATTTCTATTAAATGTTTATATTCAGATAAAGAAAAAAAAGACATAATTCAAAATTCGGTAGAACAATACTTAGATAATTTATATTTAAAAAAAGATATTTTATGTAAATTTTAATAAATTTATGAAGATATGTTCATTATTAATAGGCGGAGTTGAGAATGAAACAAAGAATAACGATCCAACTTTATTGCTTTGGATATTATATTTTCTTGCTCAACATTATGACTATTTGCGTGAAACAGAAAAAGCATTAATGTACATTAATAGAGCTATTGAGCATACACCTACCCTTGTGGAGTTATATTTAACTAAAGCACGTATATATAAACATTCAGGAAATACTCAATTAGCAATGTTCTTTCTTAATAATGCACGGAAATTAGATTTACAAGACAGATATATAAATACAAAATGTGCAAAATATATGTTACGTAATGATTGCAATGAAGAGGCTCTAAATATTCTTAGCCTTTTTACTAAGGTAGCATAATATAATTTAATAGTATATTTTTTTTACATTTTAGTAGATTAACATAATTGATGGACCAATAGATGATTTAGTTGACATGCAATGTATTTGGTTTATTTTAGAAGATGGACAATCATTTTTACGTCAAAAAAAATACAACATTGCATTAAAACGTTTCGAAACAATTCGTAAAGTATTTTTTTTAATTATTAAAATATTTTTTTTATTATTCTAGATTTTTAATATTTGGAGCGAGGATCAGTTTGATTTTCATTCTTATTCTTTAAGAAAAGGTACTATTAGAACTTATATTAACTGTTTAAAATGGGAAGATAATTTATTTTCACATCCATTCTATCTAAAAGCAGCACAGCTAGCAATCAAAATATATGTTTTACTTTATGATTATCCGAATTTAAAAAACGATCTTAACTATATTGATTCAATTGCATTCGATAACAAGGAAACATTAAAACAAATGGAAAATATTCAATTTCAAAACAATAATTTAAATAAAAAATATAAAGAAAACGAAAAATTAAATTTTGATGATGATCCAAATGGAAATAAATTAATTCAGGTAAATACATATTGAAATGAATTATTAATTAATAGACCGAAAATCCTCTTCAAGATGCTTTGCGTTTTCTTTCACCATTGCAATCACTTGTTCTTGACAATATACAGATCTATATTTTAGGGTTTGAAATTTATTTTCGTCAGAGTATGATAATTATACTAAATGGCTTGTAAAAATTGGGTTTAATATATTTAGAAAATTATTCACAAGCTTTAAAATGCATTTTGAATGCACAAAAATTGGATTTATATCATCCAGAATTACATTTACAAATAATTTATTTTAAAAAAAACTGTATAATTTATTTTCATTGATTCATTTTAATATATTATTAGTTAAAAATATTTTAGAGTCCCAGGATGTAGAAGAAATAACTCAAAAAAAAAATGAAATATTTTCTACCGATATTACAGAATATGATTTAAATGAGGAATTTTATAAATATACGAAAAATTTTAGTGCATACCATGTATTATCTTATATTAAAAGTCTTGTACTTATTAATGAGCTTTCTCATTTAGAAAAAGCCATAGTACAGCTTTTATCCTTTGACAATATTGTGGTATTTAGGGAAGCGTTTGATATCGTTACTGAAGATAGACTTAAGAGTCTTTTTAAGAAATTAATTTTAGCAAAATTTCCATTAGCTACTGGTTTTGACTAAAAATTTGCTATAAATTATAGATATGACCATTAAAACATAGTAAAATACAATTAACCATATCTATTTATTGTTTAGATTTAGAATCAATAACCATGCATATGGATTCAATATTTAAGCAAATTAATATTTTTATATATAATTATATATATTTTATAAATAATGTTTTTTTTTAGAGATTTTTTTGCAAAAGCATATCATCATACAAACTATCAAAGTTTTAAAATATTTCTTATTGCTAAATCTGATCAAAATTATTATATATATAATAGTTATCATCTTAAATGTTTGAATATTGTAATTTACATATAGATATTTATAGACAAGCATAAAAGATAAAACTAAATTAAAAAATAATCACACTAGATACATGCAAAGTTACGTTAAATTAATTTCAATATAATAACCATTAAGAACATTAATAGTTAAAAACTATCCTTGCCTATCTATTAAAAAAGTATTATTAAAATATTATATTCCCAACATTAATTGATAATTTATTTCCATTATTGTTTGTTTTTTAATATGTCTGAAATATAATCATTTTTATTCCTTAGATAAATTAGAAAAAAATCAAAAAAAAAAAATAAATTAACATCATCATTATCGCTATGCTTATTTGTCGCATATTCACTTGTATTAAGGCATTGAATATTTTGGATATCATCTAGATTATGTATAGATAAAAAACCATTTCGGCACTTTGGACTCGTAGGCGCAGATAAAGGATGAGGAACTTTGATCAAGGTTCCAAGAGAAAGATCTATATTTTTGTCTATTAAATCATCAGTATCAAAACTGTTGGGATAAGCACGTCTCAATGCAAGTTGTCGAGCCTTAATATATTCAAGACCCATAATTTTCCAATCCAAAAAATCACTTAATCTTTCACAGCGATTACGTTGATTAATACGCTGTCGTCGGGTTTTAGTAGTAAAATTATACATGATATTTGTAAGTTGATTTATGCTTTCATCAACAGATTTCATTCTCCTATCAACAATATATACACCATAATCAGATGGATTTTCAATTATGTTTTCCATATAACATCCAAAGCCTGAAATATTTGTTGTTACACTTGGAACACCCATGACTACAGCTTCTGCTGATGTATAACCCCATGGTTCATAATATGATGGAAAAACACCAAGATGACATCCACGAACAAAATCATCATAATCAAGAGGCAATATCGGATTATTAGAATTCAAAAACTCTGGATGAAAAATTATTTTGACTCTATCATCATCAGAATTAAATAATTGAACTCTTCTTATTTGTGTCAAAATAGGATCATTATTATCAGCCATGTTATGTGTAACAATCGGCGGTAATGTCGATCTTTTTAAAGCAAAAACTCGTCGTTTTAGCAAAATTTTATCTTGATCTGTCAAAAGACTTGATGTATCGATAAACTTTTCATCAAAATCCCTGAACCATTTAACCAACAAAACGAAATTAGTATTACTTACTTTGAATGCCGACAACACTTTTCAAAGATTCGCTGACCTATTCCTTTTTGAATATGTTCAATGGTATTTTGCAAAGATTTCATAACTGCTTGTCCTTTTAAAGCTTCAACAGTATATGAATGTGTTGCAGCTGGCATGATAATAAATGCAATCACTGTCATTTTGCTATCAGATGCCTTCATACGTTCATTTAGCCCTTAAAAATCTTAAAACGCATTTAAGTAAATATTTTATAGAACTTACGAGCAAGACTTTCAATATATAAATCAACACCTTTATTTCTATATTCATATCTTCCGGATATAAAAAAATATAATGTATTATCAAGATCAAAATCATTATGTCCATAGAAATGGCCACGTACAAACTCATTTATTTTTTGCTTAAATGTAGCATGAAGATTTTGAAACTCGTGAACAGCTGCAAATTTTACAACATTAAGACCATTAGGCAAAACACCATCTTTTAACTTATTAACAAAAATTATTAAAAAAGGAATAGTTGCCTGGTTTTCTTTTTAACAAATGTTCACTTTCATAAGCAGTAATATGCGATACTGTAGTAAAAACATCTGCACTATGAGCCGCAGCACGCTCTATACAATATCTATGATAAATCCCTCGTTTACCAGCTTCATAGTCTACATCAAAGTATTGCAAATTATTGTAAAAATCTGCATTATCAGCACAAAGATAACGTCCAAGTATAGTTGCATGTGTAGTAAAAATAGTTGTTAAATCTAATCTACGTTTTCTACAAAGAGGCAATGCTACACCCGCAAGCCATTCATGAAAATGCACTACAACAGCTCTTTCATATTCATGAGAAATAAACTTTAAAATCTAAATAACAAATTAAACAAATGTCATTAATTACCTCGCCCAAAAACCAAGCTACTATATAACCAAAAGCAATAGCATCATTAGTTTCTGAATCATCAGGAGGAGATGGAATACCAGTAGTATTCCATAAATCGCCCTTCCATTCATTTAGCCAATGGAAGGCATTGCCTATATCGAATAAAAGCACACGAGGCGCCCCGTCAATAAGCCATCTTCCATAAGTATAACTGTAAAATATTTTAAATATTAAAGGAAAAAAAGGATAATATCATATACCTTATACCTCTATTTTTCATATATTGTAATGTTTTATGAAGTATGGGTTGATCCTCAGTACTAAGTTGTTCAACTTCGAAATTAATTGCAGACTGAGTAAATTTCCCAATAGCAATATAGCGATCATAAGAATATTCCAAAGATGTTACTGGTGCTTTTGATTTCAAAACTGAATAAATACCACCAACTATAAATAAATTAGTTTATTGAGAAAAAAATTTATAAAAAATAATAGTATAAGAAAAATAAAAAAGCATCATACCCCTATTACATACTTCCACTGATACTTCAAAAAGAATATGATTTTTTACATCTCTAAGTTTTTCCGAATCCATTTCAAATTCCGTTCTACAGAATTTTCTTATTAAAACAATTATAGATTAACAATATATCTAAAGATCAGTATAAACTATCCACCTAAATATTTGGGTTATTATATAGTACATATTCTCAATTATCCTTAATTCTTGTATGAGTTTTTTAATGATAAAATATAGTTTAAGGTTTTTAAAAAAATATTAAATTATAATAAATCTATCAAAATAAAATTAATATTACTAAAATCCACTATAATAAGAATTAAAAAAGATTAGTATATTCATAAAACTATGTTATAAAAGCATAAAATATATAAAAAGTAGAATCGTATGATTTTAATAATTAAATTCAATTTAAATTGTGCTATATCATAAAAAAATTATAATAACTAATAATCCACATCCAATTCATCACAAAAATCATTTTTAGAGTGAATGCTGCTAAAACTATCATTGTCACAATCATTAGAACTCATACCTTTGATATTTAGAGGAATATAAGATATAGGTTTTATCTTATTTACAAAGTTTATGTCACCTCCAAGTCTAATAACCTCATTTTCAAGCAATTTAGATCGCGAATTTAACTCATTAATATAATTTTGCAAACATTGAATATAATTAACAGATTGCTGCAAAATTTCACCCTTATTTAGTTTAAAATCAGAATAACCCTTATCTCCCGAATCCATATTTAATTTTATTTTATCCTTGAATGGATTTTTCGAAACAAGAGAAGCAAGTTCTTGTATTTTTTCATTAATATTATCTCTACGGCGACGTTCAACTGCATTATGGCTTTCACGACGCTTTCTATATTTTTCCAAAAGCCTTTTATCATCAAAAACATTAAAAGACATAAATGGATCCTCAATAAAAACAGTAGACTCATTTTTTATTTTCTTGTAAATCATATTTTCAGAATTGGAGTCAAAAAACGATTTGAAAGAATCCTTGGGATAAATTTGAGAAGATTGACAATCATCCATTCTAATAGGCATACTCATGCTCTGAATAGCTTTAGAATTTTCAATTGCTATAGGCATAACATCTATAGAATAGAAATCACCAGTATATGAAAGATTAAGATTACGGGAAGCTGGAAATTGCGAATCAGAGGCAATCCCTAAAGAATAGTGAGGACTTATATATAAATTTGATTCCAATTTTAATATACCAATATCATGGATAACAGTATTAACTGAAGAATTAAGATTTAATTCCGCCAATTCATCAATAGAAATAATACTATTTCCTTTCAAATATGAACAATATTGATGATTATGTACTAAATTCTGACGAAATGAAGGAATCTGTTGAATACAATATCCATTTTGTTCTCTATTTTCCATATGCATTGTCCTGTTTATATCCATCATTTCCTTTGTCCTTAAACAAAGTAGTACAAATGAGAAAAGACAGAACAGAAATATATTTTTGAACTTTTTATACGTTTATAAATAGTTCTTAACTTATTTTCTATTTTTCAAAATTTTATATCGCAAAATTATTAAAAAGAGAATACGAATTAAAATCAGAAAATAAAAATTTACAATATTTTTTTTCATTTTTTAAATCCAAAAACTTTTATGCAGTTCAAAACTAAAAACATCATATTCTATTTCAAATATAAAATAAAATAATATTTAACTCTTCATATAATCTTTTCTGCTTTAATATTTTAAATTTATAATGAAGTGTATTAAAAATATTTTTTATATAATTTTTATTAAATATCTATTACATACTTCTTTCTTTTGTACTAGGTTCCAAGTACGTTTTAAAAGCTTTTAAGAAATATATTATAAAACATCAATTAATATATACATAAACGCTTTATACGACAGGTTAAATATCATTCTTTCGAACACTTTATTTCCAAAACTAATAAATAATTAATCTACTATATAATTTGAATAAGTCAACAATTGCATAGTAGTTTTATATAAAACAACTTATTTTTTTTTATTTGTATAATTCCCTAATAAAAGCCTACTAATTAAAATAATGACATAAAAACATAAAGACATATATATAAATTATGTATAAATAGAGCCAATATATAAATCCTAAAAGATAGAAGAATGAATTAATTTTTAATAAAAACCTAAAATGTGGAAAAATTTAAAATACAAAAAAATCTCCTAATATATATCTAGAATCTCAAATATGGATAATGTATATATATTATAATCTTCTGACTTTTCTACCTCTTACACCACCAAAATTTATTCTTGTTGCATCTGTAATACGAGATACAGAAGATTTAAAAGGTAACCCTTCTATCCCATTAACACATTTAAATATTGCTTCTCTACCTTTACCAAAGCCTCGAAGAATAATTTCAAATTGTGTTGGATAAATATCCTTTTGCATCATTTTTTTAAATAAAGACATACATACTTGGTATCCAGCTTCATATCCTCCTCTTTGAGCCTTCTTAAAACCAACCATACCACTCGAAATACAAATAACAGGATTATAATGTGAATTAGTCAGTGTAATAATAGTATTATTATCTGAACAATAAGCATGTAAATGATATATTTTCTCCTTAGTTTGGGAAGAATTATAATGAAATGGTTTATTTATAATTTCTGTAAATGTATTAGATAGCAGCGAGCTTTTTGGGTTCAAATCCAATGATATCGAACTATCTTCATCAAAAACACTTTCATTTATATCTTCTTTTCGAGATGAATCCGTATCATTAGCTTTTATTAGAAATTTATCTAAATCCGCCAAATTTCCTATTTTGAATTTATCCTTATAAATTAACGACAAATGTGAAAAAAAAGCTATCCTTAAAGGTAAGTTCAAGCAAAAAATATTGCTCTTATTTAAAAAATAAACATGTAATTGTTTATAATCTATTATATATCTTAAAATTAACATAAATATTTTTATATTTATAAAAATCTTATTCTCGATAATTTTTAAAAAGGTTTAAAAAATGGTAAAATAGGTTTAAGTCAAAATTTCTATTAAATATGCTTTTAGACCTCTAATTTTAATACTAAGCACCAGTTCATTGCATTTATGATAGTTGATTGGCTTCAAAGCTGTTTAAAAGAAGGGATTATTCCAGAAGAAGAAAAAGAAGGAATTGAGATAGCAAGTATCTATATTATTTTAAAATATGATATTTCTGATTTTTTTTAAGCTCACTGTATTTCTGAAACCTTTTCAGTCTATCCTTGTGATAACGAACAACGAAAAAACCTTGGAATAAATTCTCAAACACTTACAAACATTTTTGAACAGGCGCTGCAACAAACAGTGAATAATTAATAAATAAGTTATTTTTCTGAAAAAATTTAATCTTTCTTTAGGGAAGTTCTTCCCTTCTCACAACAGAATTTACAGCTAGTATAAATACAACATCTGATATAAATCCAAACAATAAAGCAAAGGCAGAAGAATTTAAATCTCAAGGAAATAATGCTATGTTTAGGAAAGATTATTCTCATGCTATTTTCTGCTACACTGAAGCGCTGAAACTTTTTCCTAAAGATGTTATATATTTATCTAATCGTGCAGCAGCATATTCTGAATCTGGGGATAATATTTCTGCAATAAAAGATGCAAAATTAGCATTAGAAATAAACCCAGACTATGGAAAAGCATACAGTCGTTTAGGTCATGCCTATTTTTCAATGGGAGAATACAAAGAAGCGTTGAATGTATATCTAAAAGGTTTAAAAGTTGATCCGAATTCTGAAGTAATGAAACGAGGATATGAACTGGTAAAAAAGAATCTTACTGAACATAATGATTCTGCTCCTATACAGGAGAAAAATCTGAAATCTGAAGATATTTCCAAAACTTCGAATTTAAATTCTTCAAGTGAAACACCTAGAGTTGGAATTCCCGATTTTACATCTATGATGAATAATCCTGGTATTTTTGTTTTAAAGTTACATTTATAGTTTGATATTGTTTAGCCTTTATGTCTGTAGCACAAAATTTAATGTCCTCAGGTGCTTTAAATAACTTATTAAATAATCCTCATGTTGCGCGATTGTAAAACTTCTATTTTGTAAAAAGTTTGTTAATTATATCAGGGCACAAAATATTATGAGCGGCGAACAAACTCCTAATATTCAGGATATAATAAATGACCCAGAAATGAGAAATATGTATGTATCTGGCTAAAATATTCATAAACACTTATTTTAGAAGAGCTAGAAATTTTATGGGAAGTTTTAATGGAGGAAATGCCAGACAATTTTCGGATTCAAATTAAAATAATAAAAAGGACTTTAGAATAATTTTTTTTATTAATACTATCATTAATTTTATATTAAAATAAAATTAAAAAAACTAATAAATAATAATATATACGTTGCTATTGTATACATGTGTTTTAATTTCCTAAATACCAAAAATTATATTTTTAAAAATTATTTTTTTTAATATTAGTAACCAAATGTTCCCTTAATGGCGCAATTAAACCATGTTTATCTCCTACTTCTACAAAATGAACTCTTCCTTTAAATGAATATTCTACACGTAATGTCTTTTTCTGGCCAAAAGCAGGATCCCAAATTCCAATAATTTGAGACTATTACATAATTAATATTAAATATTATTGAATATCTTTTACCTTAGAAAACCCATGATGAATCGTAAGCTGGCTCTCATTGACTAAAGCTGCAATAGCAATTGTTACATCAATTATATCGCCTGTCATGAAATCGCCATAAACAGCCTTAATTATATACAATCCATCTTTTTGTTTTTCATAACATTGTCTTCTATGAACCATATCATAAATAAGATGCAGGAAATCTTCCGCCTTTTTTTTTTTTATATTTAAACATTCTTCGTATTCTTTTTTAATTGCAGCTATTTTTCTGGCAAATAATTAATTTTTATGAATAATCTAAATATGTATTACTCTTTTTTTTTTTTTATTCGATTAGATTTAAAATAAATTGCTTCTAATGCTATCAAAATACTTGTTGGAACTATTACTCCCCATAAAGACGCCTTAAGATTATATTTAGTACATAATATAATTGGAATAACTATTTTTTGCCCTAGTCTTGAAAATCTTTTTTATTTTTTAAAACAAGAAATAACTTAAATTAATACTTACATTACTTTTAATACTATCATACCCTGGGGCAATGTAAAAGATAAATTAATAAAAGCATTAGAATTTTCTCCAATCCTTCGTGAAGTTTCCATACCGAATACGGCTCCACTGGTCAAAACAGATGCGGTAAATTTCACTTTTTCTACATTTTTTCCTTTCCCTATATTATTCACCCATTCACAAGAGATACCGCTCTCCAAAATTCCGGCAGTTATTTCTGCACTCCAAGAATTATCAAGGCCGGGTTTCAAAGCGCTTTGCCAACCGAGAGTAAAACTAGATCTTTGACTAGAAAATGGAATATTTAACCCCCAATTCCAAAAATTCCAACATCCTGTCTTAAAAATCATAAATCCAGTTCCCTGAGGAGTTAATCGTTTCCCAGAACTTATAATGAACTGAGGCGGTGCATAAAAAGTAGGAAAATGTGTTTGTATTGTCATAAATCTAAAAAAAATAAGAATGTTTTATAAAATACATCATGAATTACGAATCTTTATTAAAAGTACAGACAAGTTTGGAAAATAATAGTTTAGGATCAAGAAGATATGTCCCTACCTTATATACAATTAGCTGAAATATAATGAAAATGACTATTACTTCAAACCAAATAGCTGGACTATAAACATAACGCATAACTCCTATAATGTTCCTTTCAGATGTTTTGTTTTTAGATAACATTTGCCCAATAAAAGTAAATGTAATTTTATCATTAAAATACGAATTATTCCCAAAAGACAATGGAATGGAAAACGAATGCTTCATAAAAACAGCCGAAATACCAGTGTATTTAATTCTTTCAAAAAAATTCAATTTTCTTGTTTGAGATAATATTCCAAGACGTGATGATGCAGGCGTTTGAATTGTTTGAAACAATGGTGAAATATTAAAAAGCAAGTTTATATATCCCTTTAAATAAGACATAAGTAACAAGAATGAATCTTACTTACCCTAGACTTAACCATATTTTCTACGTTTTGTTCATTTTTTTTACGCATTTGCTTTTCAAGCTCTATAAGAAGCTAAAACAATCAACTATTATATTAAGGCACAATCTAAAACACTTCTTCAGATGTTTTAAATTTTTTTCGAATATCCCAACTAAATTTTAATCCTTCTTCACCATATATATTATAAATCAATCGTTTTCTTGGATCCATCAATACTTTTGTTGTTAATAACAATATATCCCTTTGATAACCAACAAACCCTCATATGCACGTTGAATTAATTGAAATTTCTCTTCAGAAATAGCTTTCAAATCTGGATTATGATGTTTATCAGGATGAAGTGTACGGGAAAGACGATGATATGATTCTCGAATTTGTAGTTCCGTTGCCTGAGGAGAAATAATTTAGTACTATGCTTGATACTAAAAATAAAAAGTACGTTCTTGCTAACGTTCAAAAGAGCATAGAAATTATCTTCATTTAATTCCTCCACTATTCTTTTATGTCTATTAAGTTCTTTTTCAAAATCATCCTTCTCAAATTGATCTGTCTGAAATTCAGTATACGTTTTTTGAACATCATCATATGATAGCAAGAAAGTTTCCCATGAATTTTGAGCCATTAAGAAAGGATTTTTAAACTTTTTTTTAAATTAAATTTTTTGTAGTCGAGAAATTTGATAACATCCAAAACTCCAAAAAATATTGAGGTAACAAATGTTGGTTTTAGGAATAACAGGATCAATTGCAACAGGTAAAAGCATGTAATATAGTAAATAAATGATCTCTAATTGCTCTTTTTTTCTAGGAAAATCTACCGTCTCTACATTTTTGCAATCAATATCTTCATGGCCACTAATAGATACAGATCTTCTTGCAAAAGAAATAATCATGTTTGGAACAAGTGCATATAAGAAAGTAAATGATAGCTTCGGAAGAGAGATTATGATGGAGGATGGATCGATTGATCGGGAAGCTTTAGGAAAACTTATTTTTTCTAATATAAATGCAAGAAAAACTTTAAATAAAATTATGCATCCAGAGATTTTAAAAATGACAATTCTTCAAATAATAAAAGCATGGATAAGAGGAGAAGATGTCATAATAGTAGATGTGCCTTTGCTATTTGAAAGCGGATTTGATTATCTTTGTGGAAAAATCATTTGTGTTGCATGTCAAGAAAATACACAGATGCAAAGACTACGAAATAGAAATGGTTATACACAAGAAGATTCAAGGAAAAGAATTCAAAGCCAAATGCCTTTATGTCATAAAATTCAATTAGCAGACATTGTTATATGGAATGATGGAAATAAAAAAGATTTAGAAGACAAAATTAAAGCATTAATAAAAAATATACAACCCACACGAGCAAGATGCCTACTCGAAAGAACGATTCCTGTACTTACAATCATATCTATTATTTATACAATTATAAAACGTTGGTTAAAAAAAAAAAGATTTAAATGAAATTTACAATATATATATTCATAACTAGTTCATCCTAATATACATTATTTCTTACAACAGTCCCATCACCCATTGTATTCCCTGGTGTTTGTACAATAACTCTATCATTAGAGTCTACGAATTCAAAATTATACTTTGCTAAATATTGGGGAATAGCCTATAATTTATTAAAATATACCAACATATAGCTATAATAGTTACTGCTAATTGTGGTCCATAGCGAGCCGAATTATCATATAACTCAAAAAGTGGTACAGCCAATAATTTCATATTTTTGGGAACAGCTAAAACTTCTGTTAACCAAATGGTCAGGTTTCAATATAAAAAAGAATTTTAAATACTCGTCTTTGGCAATTTTATAAGATAGAGTTTTTTGCATTCTTTAGGTCTTGTAACATGTGCAGGTATGAATGGATACATAAACGTTTCAAAATTAGGTCTCCACCATTGAGCAAGACAATCTCCAATTTCCCATTTCATATCCTCTGGGGATTCTGGTGTCGTAGGTGCTAGTCGTTCGTTTAATCTAGCAACAAAACCCTGTATTTCCGGTTCATTCGGCCGCAAATAATCACCAGGCCTTATAAGATTAATATCTATAAAATACTAAAAGGAAAATACAGTTTAAAAAACGCATTCGCTATTTGTAGCATCAATATATGTGGATGACTAGAAAATTTAGAATTTTTATATACTTTTAAACCTACTTATGTTCATGGACTACTAAAATTCCTTCACATGTTCTTCTCATTCCATTCTTTTCATAATGTGATTTCAAGCGCTCCAGACGAGATATGACGCTTGGGTCTTCTTCCTAATATTTATACTTAATTTTCTAAAATAAATTTCAATAATTTTCAATACTGGCTGTGCTTCTTTCGTAGAAAAAACATAATTTGCTAGAGATAATTCAATAAGTCCTTATCATAGCATATTTAACAAACATAAAGGATAAAGCCGCACTGTTTCTGGCTGTCTTTCATTAAATCCTTTCTGTAAAGGATATAACTTGCTGGCCATTTTAAAAAATTAATGATTTTTTAGGTCCTTAAATAGGAAAAAACTGTAAAATTACTTATTATACGTATAAAAACATACATACTTTTATATTTCTTAATCAATGGCACTTAATATTTATTTCTAAAAATTTATTAAAAATATGTTTTTACTAAAAATATCGTTCAACAAAACCCGTCTCTTAAAGATAAGGAAAAAATCATTATTCAAAAGACTTAAAGCATAAAAATATCGTATCACTAAAGAAAAACCTAAAAGTGTTTCTTTACTTAAAAAGTTTTTTTGTCTATGGGCATTAGACTTTTTTCATGCAAAAATAAGCAGAAATATTAAATTATGGTTTGTTTATCTATAGAAGAAAAAGATATCTTTTATATTCACGAGCCTATTCCTACTAGGAGCGGTTATGAAGCTCTGGAAGTTACTTTGCATACATCAGATACAACAAATCAACAAGCTTTTTTAGATCTTTCAGAGGAAACAGAACAAATAATACGTAGCATTTTTAATTAAATTTGCGAAATATTTTAACTAATCTTTTATAGGATCAGCTATGAAACATCTTGATATATTTGGTGAACGTATAGAAATGGCGAAATTGTTGCTTCCTAAATGTGATTTTATACAAACTATAAGCTCAGATCAAACTATGAATATTACAACAAATAATTTGAAATTTACGAGTCAACTAGTAAAAGATATATTAAAGTTAAGAGATGATATACGGGAAATGAAAAGGCATTTTATATTTTTAAAGAAACCTCATTCAATATTGTATTTAAAACAAAAATCTAAAATATTAAAAAAAAAAAATAATATAACCATTTCTTTAAATGGTGCTAAAAAAAATCTTGAAAAAGAGAAATCCTCAAAAGAAGGATTCAAAATATTTGAAAAACAATTAATGGCACGGTTTCCTAGATTATATTCAGAATTATCTATTTCACAAATAGAAACATCAAATTTGATTAATTTGGAAAAAACAGATTCAGACTTTAGTAATTCCGCATTAGCTACTGCAGGTCACTGTAAAATAAATGATGCATTATTTTTTGACAATAAAATATTAGACACTGGAATTTCTTATGAGTTTATACAATAATTTTATCGAGAATTAAATTGAGACATCTTTTAAAAACGGAAATAAACTTTTATCGTTTTTTTTGATGCGAATAATGATATTAAGAATATAGACACATGCTTTTTTTATGTAGGTCCTGAATTTATTGGAAGATTATTCGAAACTATAAAAAAATTAAACATTGATTTTTCATTAAATAAGAATTTATATAACGTTGATAAAAATTAAAATAGTAAACTTAAAACTAAAACGGCATTAAAAATTTCTGAAAATGTTTAAAAACAAAATTATTAACCTATTCTATTCTTTTTTTTTTCTTTCATTTTCTTTGTAATAATTTCTTAAGTTTATACGTAGAGTTGTATGTTTTTGGATTAATTGGTACAATCATATGCATAACTTTTAGAATAGAACACAAAATATTATTGTAATACTTTTTGTAAATTAAATACATTTGAAATATTTAATATTTATTATTATACATCTTTGTCTAGTCTCCATATTGATTCTGATTCTTTTTTCCATGTTAATTTAGCATTGTTTATCATTCTATTAAAAGCATATTTATGACCAAGTTTTGCAATATCATAAAATTCATCCCAATTCAAGCGATTACATAGATTAGCTACAATATCATCACAATAGTTTGAAAGTAAAGTAATATCAAATGTAATATGCTTAACTGATTCCCTAGATATATATATTTGAGGTATATTTGAAGGAATAGCATTTATAATTTTTGAAACAGGAGCCACTTTCAAAGATGTACCAATACAAATAACTAAATCACATGAATATATATCCTTTTCTATTCTATTATCAAAGGACTTTGGCAACTTTTCTCCTATTACTAATTTTAGATACAAAAAAAATATGTGAAATAAGTACCAAAAAATGTAATATTTGGCTACAAAATTAGTTCTAATATATAGAAATATAGAACAAAACCTTTAAAACTCCTAGACTTATTTCACAACTGTTTTCATTTTTTTTCCTATTTTTCTTATTTTTTAAACACTTTAAACATTTAGGAACTGTTTTTAATAATATATTATCAAAAATAATTTCACCAGAAACCATATGTCCACATATAATACAAATTGCATTTTTAAATGATCCTATATAATTAGATTATAAAATAAGAAACATAAAAAATACCGTGACATTGAACTAACTTTTCTTTTTGAATACCTACTACTTCTTCAATATTATCAACATTTTGTGTATATTGCGCTAAAAGTTTTCTTTTGTCTTGTAATAACCTTATAAACGCATGCGTAGGAGAATAAAAAAGATTTTTAAACTTCTCCGGAGGAAACAATTCAGATGCAAAAGAATAAAAAATACTAATCTTAAATAAACTTATATAAAACTTAATAAAATATAGTCCCATACCTTGGGTCTTCTCGAAAAACATCAATATCAAACACTTCCTAACCTTTAGTTAATAAATCATTAGATAATCTAAATTATCTTCGAACCTGTGGTTCACTTAACCCATATTTTTCTAATATGGAATAGATCCCTGTATCACTTCGAAAATCCGGTATTCCCAATGATGTACTTATGCCTACAAAATCCTTTTTAAGAACTAAAATAAGAAATCTAAAGAAATATTATACCAGCTCCTGTAATAACCAAAATGCGTTGACTTTTTTGAATCAAATGAAGAACATCTTCTACTGTATTGTATGCTTTTAATTTTATTCTTGATTGATTTTTATTAGACATTCTTATGAAAGAACAATATTCCTTCACATCTAACACATTCTTTTCCTTAAAAGATGCTCTCATCTATTTCTTAGTAAAAGAAAATATCTATTTAAGATGATATACATTTAAACTCCTGATTAAGTATAAAACTGTTGATTAGATATTATTTCAATTATTTTTTTTCAGCATGAAGATCTATATAAACATTTCTTCACTTATGACATGTGTATATTTTCTTCTAAAGCTTATAAATATTAATTTTTTTATAACTCATTCTTTTACATTCAACCGATATTTTGTAAAAAAAATAAACCCCTTAAATATTCATTACATCTTTCAATTAATTATAGATCTCGTTTATAAATATTTTACACTGTTCAAGATATTTAGCAAACCTTATCATAATATTTTTTTTTTAAATTATAAATGGGATTTATACAAAGTTAAACCCTTTCTTAATTTTTATTTTTAATTAATAGTAGTTTCTAAAACTTTGTTAACTCCTCCCCTATATGGAAGTTTTCCATTGGATCATGATGGTATTTCTACCTCAAAATTCTATAATATTAATTGATAAACATAGGAGAATGCACGTCCTTAATGAAAGCCTATTTACATTGTCTTCAAACACATCACTATGAGCAATCACAGTGCAAAAATATGGCAAAAGTATATTTACAATGCCGAATGGACCGGTTTGCAAAATCTTCATAATAATCAAAATATCTAACACATCAAGATCGCTATTTCAGTCACGCGAAATGCGTGATTTAGGATTTCAAAAGTTATATTCAGAAACACAAACAATTGAACAACTAAAAAAACAATAAAAATGAAAGACCAAGAAATTTTGAAAGGAGAAAAGTTGCTCGATAAGGAAATTGTACTAGGTAAAATGCGTACAAATAGATGTATTAGTAATTAAATTTTATAGTTGAAATAGAGTCAGATGCTATTGACTCGGAAATAAATTTTAAAATCAATGGATAATATTATGAAACTTAAATAAGTGCTATTTGTAAATAAAGAAATAAATATAGATGGAATGTTTTTATATATCCTTTGAAATAGATTTATGTTAATCTATAAAAAATAATTGTAGAGCAACAAAAATTTTGAGAATGTAAAAAGAAGGGTTATAAGGTATATTTATTCATATTTTAGACTTATTACATCTTAGCTACATAGAATATATGAAAAGTGCGTACAAATACATATATAATGTATAAATATTGCATATACAGTATATAAAGTTTGAAAATTAAATATAGAATATTTTTTAATATAAATATAATTCATACTTCATAGGTATTTTTTATTTCAATTTACTTATAAAACGTTTATTACAATACCTGCAAACTTCTCAAAGAACGATGATAAATCGAATTCGTTCGTATCCTTTATTTCACAAGAAATATACTGAAATACTCAATGTAAATAAGCAAGATCTAGAATCTTCTCCAACAGATGTACAGCAATACAATAAATTATCTTATACAGATCGTGTGATTATTTTTATTATTTGTATTTTAAGCTCAGCTATTTGTTTTATTTTTGCTATTTTTTTGATGACAACTTTGTTCAAACCAAGAAAAGTGGTTCTTTTATGGACAATTGCAAATCTTTTATTTCTTGCATCGTGGTGTACATATTAATTTTTAAGATATAATTTAATTTGCAACAGATTTTCTGCTCTTCAAGGTCCTTGGACTTATATTAAACATTTATTTTCTGCACCACGGTTTCCATTTACATGTATTTACCTAGGGAGTATGGTTTTGACTTTATATTTTATTTTACATGTGAGTATAAAAAAGGTAAATATGTTTTAATAGACCAGCGATAGTTAAAATCAACTATTCTTGCTATTTTTTCCTCTATAATACAATTTATAACTTTGTTATGGTACTTGATTAGTTATTTTCCAATGGGATCTCAAGGTCTCCATTGGGGTTTTCGGCTTATTATATCTAGAATTAAGTCATATCTTGATTCATGAAAGTATATGATTTTTTTATTTAAAAATAAATTAAATCTTACAAATAATCTTGATTGCACTAGAATCAAACATATTTTTATATTTATATGAAATCCTCATTATTATCTCTATAAAATACAAAAAAATAGAATAAAAAATTAAAATTAAGAGAAATTAAATTAAATTAAAACAAAAACAGAACTTAGAATAAGCAATATTAGTAATAGGAAATTATAGTAAGAAAAAGAAGAACAATTATTATTATATAATTTAAGAATAGATAATTTTAAATAAAAATATTTTAGTAATTTTTTAAATCTATATGTTCGGGATGTATAAAAAAGATATTTAAAATAAAAGCACTTTATTAATGTTATTTTTTTTTAATTATAAGATATAGAATATTAGAATAAAATTTAATTATATTCCAAAAGATTGATTTGGGTTCATTTTATATTCATTTTAAGCTAACTTTTATGGATATAACACTTTCTACACACATTTTGCATTTAATTTTTTAAAGATAATTCAATATTATCATTAACATAATAATTATTCTTATAAATATATGTTTGATTATATGAGTAGAGATTACTATTAATCTTTCTATGTTAGGATTTTATTTTAAAAACAGAAAGTATTTCATTAAAATTAAATGATACATTTTTTAAATAATTGGTTTTAAGAGAGATCTAGAAAAAAATCATACTATCTCATGGAATAGTCATCTTAATAATCACCATAAATCAATTTTTAAATATCTTAGAAGCCCTACCTGGGACTCGAACCCAGAACCTCCTGATTAGAAGTCAGATGCGCTAAACCATTGCGCCAGCAGGGCCTATTCTTAAACTTAAGATACTATTAATATATAAGTTTAAAATATTAGATAATAAGTATATTGGCAACTAGAAAACAGATAACGTAATCACTTTGATAAATCATGAATATATTATATAATTTTAATAATAATAAATTTACTAAAGACATTAAATTTAATAAAAAAAATAAATATTTTTTTCAAAAGAATAAAAACTAAAATAGTTATAAAGATTAAAAAAATATATTTAATATTTAGTGAATAAATGTAAATAATAAAAGTTTTATGAGAAAATAAAGTCTAAAAATATTTATTTATAATTTATAAATAAAATATTAATAACGATAATGTTCATTTTTATATGGTCCATCGATAGGAATATCAAGATAAAGTGATTGCGCAGGTGTTAAACAAGTAAGTTTAACATCAAGTTTAGATAAATGAAGACGTGCAACTTCTTCATCTAATTTTTTAGGCAGAAAGTGAACTCCTAAAGGATATTGACCTTCCTGAGCTGTCCATAATGCAATTTGTGCTAAGACTTGATTAGTAAAAGACATAGACATAACCATACTGCTATGTCCTGTAGCACATCCTAGATTAACTAAACGACCTTCTGCTAAAAGAATAATATGCCGACCGTTTTTCATTTGATAACGATCCACCTAAATATGTTGGACTAATATTACTTTATAAAAACTCACTTGAGGCTTAATATTTGATACATTAACTGCATTTTTTTTGAGCCATGCAACATCAATTTCTACATCAAAATGACCAATATTGCAAACAATAGCATCATTTTTCATTACTTCAAAGTGACGTTCACATATGATATCTTTACAACCTGTTGCAGTTACAAAAATATCACCTTGATATGCTATTTCCTCCATTACAGCTACTTGATAACCTTCCATACTTGCTATTCCAGTTAATTTAAATAAAAATTATTTAACATGCCTTGAAGAGCAACAATAGGGTCAATTTCAGTTATAATAACACGGGCACCCATCCCTCTCAAAGCTTTAGCGCATCCTTTTCCAACATCTCCAAAGCCAGCAACAATAGCAACCTTTCCTGCAATCATGATATCGGTTGCGCGTTTAATACCGTCAATTAAGGATTCTCGACATCTTTACTTCAAATTAGATTTTATTTTATATATTATGACTAAGCCAACCCCATATAATTATCAAACTTACTTTTTGTTACACTATCATTAACGTTAATTGCAGGAACTTTAAGTCTTCCTTCTTTGAACATTCTATACAATTGATGAACGCCTGTAGTTGTTTCTTCACTAATCCCTTTACAGTTTTCAAGATATTCTGGATATTTATTATGAACAAGAGATGTAAGATCACCTCCATCATCTAAGATCATATTTAAATGTTTCCCATTTTTAAAAGATGTTAGTTGAGTTTCAATACACCATAAATATTCTTCTTCAGTTTCTCCTTTCCACGCAAAGACAGAGATGCCAGAAGCAGCAATAGCAGCAGCTGTTAATGAATCAATAATATTTATATTTTTTTAAATTTACCTGCATGGTCTTGTGTAGAAAAAATATTACATGATGACCAAGTTACTTCAGCGCCAAGCTCAACAAGAGTTTCAATAAGTACTGCAGTCTGTATAGTCATATGAAGACATCCAGCAATTCTTGCACCTTTTAGTGGTTTGGAATTCTAATGTTTTTAGATTTTTTTAGAAATAAAAAACATACACCATATTTTTTACGGCAGGATAGAAGCCCAGGCATTTCATTTTCAGCTAATTCTATTTCTTTACGTCCCCAGTTGGCAAGAGAAATATCAGCAACTTTATATGGATGTGTTAATGTCATTTTTTTTTAAATTGATGAATAATTTAGTGACGAAACAAGGCGTAGGCGTAGGCGTAGGCTTAGGCGTAGGCGTAGGCGTAGGCGTAGGCTTAGGCGTAGGCTTAGGCTTAGGCGTAGGCTTAGGCTTAGGCGTAGGCTTAGGCTTAGGCGTAGGCGTAGGCTTAGGCGTAGGCTTAGGCTTAGGCGTAGGCTTAGGCTTAGGCGTAGGCTTAGGCTTAGGCTTAGGCTTAGGCTTAGGCTTAGGCTTAGGCTTTAGGCTTAGG